>NW_022045201.1:0-36352 GCF_900880675.1 Sparus aurata | reverse complement strand
TACTAAAAAAGCACTTTACAGCACAAGTCAGCATTCACCTACTCATGCACATTCATGTGTTCAGGTGTGAGAGGCTACCACACAAGAAGCCGCCTACTCATCAGGAGATACCCATTCATACACACTCATACACTTATAGGAGAGAGCCACTGGGGGCAATTTTGGGGTTCAGTAAGCAGGGGCTTGGGATCAAACCACGACCCTCCAAATGGTGGACAGCCAGCTTAATTACTCACTGTAACAAGACCAAAACTCTACAGACAAGCTAGCTGCTCTGTGAGACTGCATTTAGGCACAGCAGTGCTGTGAGATAAATACTAATGCTGGCATGCTAACAAGGTGGTAATGATAATGTGAACATGCCAAAGCTGTAATGTCCACCATGACCACATTCAATTATATTAGTTTAGCATATTGGCAACATTAGATTATTATCAATAAACACAAAGTACAACTGAGGTTGAAGGGACTGTCAAGTATCCAAGTAATATCTTGACCTCAAGGTGGTGCAAGATGAGAAGTCAGAGGATCACAGTTGTTGATTGAAAACATGAATTTGTGTTCCAAATTTTGTGGCGATCCTTATGCTATGTATTGGGACATTTTTCTTCAAACCACAAGCATTAGTCTTACAGCAGTGTTATAGAGACAGTGATAGGCATCATGGAAATGCATTACACAGCTGTAGAGATATTTCAGTCTGACCAAGGTGGTGGACCAAATTACAGTCATGCCTCCCACATAGCATACAAAGCTGAACTCCTGTTCTCTTATTCAAAATAAAGGCATAACAAAATGAAATGATATGTGAAAGTGATCCACATACAGAAATGTGTCCTAGAAATTCACACCGAGGACTGACCATATGGTCATATTAGTCACTTGAATCCTCACTTCCACACACAACTTGCCAAGAGACTAATTCACTTACATCCTCAATGACTTGCCCAAGTAACACCATGGACTAGCTAACCAAATAAACAATGGCGAAAGGCACAAACAAATGAGAGCCACATCATGCCTAAAGGGATGGAGACATTCATTAAGCTAAGAGCTGAAGGAATGGTAGCAGTGGGACTCTGAGCACTGCAGCGTGAGAAGACAGATGATTGCTGAGAGAATGAAGGGAACACCAATATTACCTGCAGTCCCAACTTTTCCTGATCAACTTAGTGTAATGAGGTACAATGGTGTTTATTCAGGTGCACAGAGTTTTGTATGCCAGTCAATTTGCTGGCCACAGAAACACATTTCTATAAAGTACACAAACAAAAGGACACATTTGCAGAGAAACAAAGCACAGCTTTGGAGGGCAGGCGCACTGGCCAAATTCCCATATAACTGGAATGGGCCAGCATTATTTTTCATACACCAGACCCTGGTGCAGAAACATTAGAGCCGTTTATGTTTCCCTGTCCTCTCCTCCTCTAGTCCATCATGACCTCATGCATGAAAAATGATTAAAAAAACACGAGAAGAGAGAAAAATATGCACATTTGGGTACAACATCAAAGTGTAAGTGTATCCAATGTGTTCTTTTATTTGAGGAAAACTCACTTGTGTAGACCATATGTGAAAAACCAGAGGGGACCCCTTTATAGTCCAAGACACATTTTGGCAAAACATGCCAGTAATCTGCATCAATAATCTAGACTGCCTATGATCAAACGTTAAATCCAAAAACCTTCAGACATATTTGGTGCTGACTAGAGTTGTTGTTGCCATCTGCAAAAGTGTTAGAGACTGACACATCTCTGGTGATGGCAACGATATGTTTGTAGGTTTGGCAGAGACACAGCAGCAGCTGTTCTCGTGGCCTCCTCCAGCGGCTTTCACATGGTGCTCTTCAGTGAATCAAAACCTTTTTACTTTTATATGACTCTCCCGGAGGATGTATTGTCAATCATCTTTACTGCCATCTTTTAGTGAGGCTGTATTGTCTGTGCTCGCTTTAAAATAGAAGGCTATTTTCTTTAAATGACAGTTACCTGGATATCTGGACTTAAATTATTTTCACTTTCTTTAAAAGGTCCAATCGGTTTTGACAGTTATCGATGAATGTGTTTCCCAACTGCAACATATGGAAACTCTGAGGTTGTGCAGTTATGTTAATTGATGATAATTAAGGTCACATGAGTGTCTCAAATTTGAGTGATTCGAATTAATCAACATATGCATGAAGCTGACTGACAACAGATGCCTCTGAACACTTGATTAATGTTTTTTTTTATGTTTTTAATTTGCAATTACGATTACTAGTGTATGAATATTGTGAATGACACCTAGCACCTGTGTTCCGTCTTTAAGCAGGCTTTCCCTACAAAACTCTCCATTTTGTGTCCTCAGTTAAAGGAACAGTTTGTAAAATGTTGAAATATGTTTCTTGCCAGGATGACAAGATCGATACCACTCTCATATCTGCTGTCTGCTTTTTTCTACAGTGTTGTGTCATATCAGGACATGGAGACTGGACATAGGTTTATAAAACTTTGCTGAAGGCTTAAAGAGTCAGGTACCTTGGCAGAATGGCTTACAGTCTAACCAAATCGCCAAAATAAATGTTGACAACAAATGGACATTTCCGACATTTATTCCAGCAATTGGGTTGGGTTTTTTATGGCGGGCTAGCCCAGAGCATCCACAGCAGACTCAAGGAAACACAGCTAACCACTGTCCCTTTGGAAAGCTAACCAGCTGCTGGCTGTAGCTTCATAATTGCAGAAAAGAAATATCAACCTAAAAATGCTCTTATTCACCAAGGGCATTAGTCTTTATCCCCAGTAATACTACATAAGAGCAACCTTTTCGATCTTTAACGACACAAACCTTTTCAGATTTAAAGAAGTGTAATAAAGAGACTGATCTTAAAAAAAAGCCCACACACACAAACAGACATACTTACTCTGAGACTGTGCCCCAGCTGACCCGGCAGTCCAGTGACTTCTACCTGTGCCATGTCATCTGCATGTGCACCGAGCCCGTGGATGAACAGGAGAGGACTGCTGTACAGGACATCTCGCTGGGGAACCAGATTCAAATCTCCATCCACATAGAAGCTGGGGTCCGACACCTCAAATCTAACGTCCTCGTTGCCCGCGCAGTCATCAAACTCGACTGGAAGAAACACACAGAATGAGTAGAAGTTATGACTTCACTCTGAAAAAATTACAAACAGCGGGAATGTCAAGAAAAACCTGCCATAGGAAACACAGTCACTGAGGTATATACCACACTGTAAGGAACAGGAAGAACTGGAGGGGTTGCCAAACAATCCACAAAAACAAGTAATCGTCAGATATAAAACAGATGCCCTGAAGATAAACAGATACCCTGAAGAAATAGTAGGACGTTCTGAAAGGCTCTGTCAGCAAGGGTACAATAAAAGTCAGTGATCTCTACTCACACAAGCCTGATGCAATATTTATGACCCATTGCACAACATGCTATTAATGTGTCTGGCTTTGCTTTTGCAGGCTGTTGCATGTACTACAAAGAGGGCCGTGGCACCCAGTTACAAGATTGGATGAGAAGAAAGGATTTAAGGTACAGGAGAAGAAACGTGTCACCTGTGAGTTAGGTGCGTGTGACGCGTGCACATGGGAGCTTGTCTTGTCTGACTCAGGGAGATAGCGCCAAGGACTCTACCGGGCTTTATCCCTTCTGATCATGTTCATCCTCTCTTTATCTTTCTCCACACTCCCCTCGGTATGGCGACGAGATCCCCATGCTGCCCCCACCCTCGCCCCAGCAAGATCCTTTCCTCCCTCATCCTTCAGCTCCTCTTTACCTCAACCTCCTGTCATGCTCCCTTACGGTCACTGATCGTGGCAGGACTGGTCCCAAAAGAAGCCTGCAAGCATGTACGTGTACACGTGTTGATGATTAGTAAGGCAGGTGGAACAGGAGTCACATGGCTCCTTACAGTTTCTCAGTACAGGTGCTGCTGCAGGTGGCAGCTTATGTAATTCTTTATCATTTTTTTTTTAATTCTGTTTGAGATCAGAAATTGTTTGTAATTGAAAACAAAATGAGGATACTCCATTTGGTTACCAATATTAATGCAGCCTCATATTTCTGGACTGAAATGTTCCAGAGTCTAAAAAAACTACTTGTTTGCTCATCGGAAAAAACAGAAGAAAAAAATGAGATGAGATTGTGTTTCAACACTCCACTGCGACAACGACGGGGCTGTCAAGACAATATCCTGCATGATTCATCAATTATGGATGTGATTCTTTTCAGCTTAATATAACAGAAAGCTATTGGGTAACTCATGACCAGCTGAAGGAAATTGTTCAGAAAAGATCTGGGAAGTCTCTCATGCCTGTGTTCTGTTCACATTGGGACTGGGGGGACCGGATTTATGGGAAAGAAATGGGTTCAAATTTGAAGCCCATATTTATCAAGTTTTTCAGAGCAGCTTGTGGCTCAGTAGTGGTTGTCTCTCTAAAGATAAAACACAGCTCCAGTCTCCAGTGCAAAGGCTGTTACTCTGCTGAACCGACTCATTAAAGCTGTTAAACCGACCTTCCTCACAATACAATGTATTTAGATCATTGCTATACAAATATGTTCACAACCAGCAGATGATTCAGTTTTACTTGCAGTTTTTTTTTGGGATTATCAATAGAAGGCAAATTTTCATCTATAAAATGAGTCAATTGAGTAAATCTATTCAATCTGATTGAACTTTATTTTCTGTTTTAGTCAATTACTATTCTCCAGAAGTTTACATTGTGTTGCTCTAAAGCTATGGTATAATCCTTGAGATTCAAAACTCAACCCAAGAGTCCACCATCCCCATGCAGGATTCAAATGACCTATGTATTAACACACGAGGGAGTCACAAGAAAACTTTGAGCATGTAAAATGAACTTCACTGTTTTTAAATTCATTATCTCACCAGTATAACTGTTGTAGGTTATTCCCACTATAAGAACATATTCAATGGTTAATTGACTTGCATTTTCTTTAGCACTTTTCTGGTCCATCTACTTTACAGCACTTTACGACACTTGTCACTTTCACTCATTCACACACACATTCATACACTGATGGCAGGGGCTGCCATGCATTGTGTCAACCTGCTCAGCAGGAGTTATACAGCACTTCCTAACCAAAGTGCTCGATACTTTCTATGTTCAGCCATTCACACACATTCAAACACTGACGAAACAGCCATTGGAAGCAATTATGGGTTCAACTTCTTGCACAAGGACACTTGGACATGAAGCTGGAGCCAAGGAATCAACCAGTGCTCCCCAAAGCTGCCACAGCCCCAGCTACATTTGCTGCTGTGTATTTTCTTTATTAGAAAGACTGAATAGGTCTGACACAGAGTGGCTTTTATTCTAAAGAAGCCTTGAGAAACACAATGTATTTATATCAGGAAAGTAAGAGCTTGTGATTGATCATCACAGAGTTCATTTTACACATTTTTTGTCAGCAGATCAGCAGGTAGTGGAAAGAGCAGCCCCTCCTTTAATAAGCCAAGACTGTTGGCCTTTCTCGATGTTATCATAACAATGACACTTAGTTGTGCTTCACACAGGTATACCGGGTGCCCTTCTGTTGTATTCCTGCCAAAGAAGCTGCTCAAAGCTGCTCGTTGTTAAAAATGTAGCATTAAACTGTATTTTGTTACAACCAGTAAACACTGGTGTTATCAAACCGACCAGGATTGAAATCCTATGGGTTCTACTTTGAAAATCCAATTGTTCTTAGTATTTAAGCAAATATAAATAATATATGAGTTTTTAGGAGAATCAGAAAGCTTCTCACATCTTTTGCAAGTTTTTTTTAATGAATAGGTATTTGCATGTATGGACATGCACTTGTGTTGTGTGTATATTTGTTAATGTCAATGTTAATGTTTTTTAATGTGCAAACAAATGAAATATTGAGAAATGATAAGAACAATGGCACTAATATATTCATTATTCATTTGTTATTATGTACAAGGTTGCATGGTTGCTCCCATATGACTAACACTGCATACATGTACACACACATAGAGCAAACACTTCCACTTTATTTAAAGCAGTAACTACCTTTTAATTGCAGAAGTACAATCCTCACTGGATCTAGTCATTAATAACTAACAGACCTAATGCATACAGATTAGTACAAGGTAAGTGAAAGGCTGCTCAATTTAAGCATAATGCATTGCGGTATCTAACAGATTATTTTAGTGCAAAGATTGCTGTAGCTGTTATTGTTAATGCTCTTATTCTAAAAAGAGCTGCAACGTAGATTGGATTTATAGCAATTCGCTAGAAGACTTTCATTCAACCTTCTCTTCCATCCTCCCCACTGTTTTCCCTTTTAGAAAATTGGCTTCTTGTCTGATTTAAACTCGTCCATCTGCACACGTCTGTCTCCCATCACGGCAGCACCAAGTGAAATGGGAAAAGCCCATGGTTAGCACTACCTGACTATAAAATCAATAGACTCAAGTCTATCAAAGCACTCATTTAGTACACTTAACCTTTGTGACTGTTTAGTCTGACTTCTTTTATCTGTCTCGCTGCAGACATTTTAAAATCTTCCCTCTGGACACAATCGTTTTCTGCCATCTGGATGAGGGTAAGAATAGCAGGGTGAAGAATAGAGGGTGGGAGAAAAGAAGAAGGGAAAAGGAAAATGAAAAATAAAATGACTGGCTTCAATGGACACTGAGGGAGAGCTACAAAGTCAACAACCTACTCTCCAGGGAAACAAGGCTCCATCTCAATATTCAACTCTCACTTCTAAGCCAAAGCATGAAAGATGTGTTCATTTCCATTCCCATTACAAGCCTCAGATTTATTTCAATAACATGGGCGCGCTCTTTAGAGCCTGCAAATTGCAGCGCCAAACAGTGTCAGTGGCATTTCAAAGGCAGCCAGAGACTGTTTGATGGTATTCTAATGTTGTCAGGTTTTGGGGGATTTCAGAGGAGAGCATGGTGAGCTGGCGGCTTTGAAGTCGAGCAACAATGACAGAACGCGACTTCCCCCCCGCTCACCACCAGCACCGCCACCACGCACCCACTCTCTTTCTTCAGAGTGCTGGCTCAGGGTTGAAATAACTGTGCACGACATGGATTAGGGTCGCCAAAATCCCTCACTGATGACTCAAGAGGAGAGGGAGGGGTATGATGGGGAGAGGGGGTCAACTTCTTCTTCCTTCTCTTTTTCCAACTTTTTTGACATTCAAGTTGCTTTTAGGCCAAAAACCCCCTGTGGAGCCTGTGAGACGCAAACCTTCCAGAAACTCCATCACCTAGGGCCCCGGTTACTGTTCCATCAGCTTTCTCGGTGACAAAATCACACTTCAGAGTTCTCATTTAAGTTTATACTGGAAACGCTTTTCCTCTGGGATTGTATAACTGACATTAAAATCAGACACCTAATTGAATATACAAAACAAACGCTTTGTTTTTTTTATTAACTACACCAACTGTCAACCAGTGATGTGTAAGTCAGATATTTTACACAAAATCCAGCAATAACATTAAAACATCATCATGTCATTATTTTTTCATGGATCAAACATGAAAAATGTTCAAACAAGACCATCAAAACAATGAAAGAAAGCATCAACACGCAAAACTGCAATCTTGATTTCCTGCCTCTCGATGATGAAGCAACATGTTTTGACATCCAGCATTATCCAGGCATATTTACATTGGCTCCACTCTCTTTGTCAGCCACATAAATGGGAATTTTTTTTCTTCCCATCCTCTGTCAGCTACTAAAGTTTTCCTTTGAGGTGTTTTGAAGACAATTTTCTGTCTCGTAACTAAATGTCAAGTCTCCATGATGGGAGAGATGGGAATCAGAGGAGTAATCTCAAAGGTGGCAGCACCGGTGTGTTTGAGCAGATAGCTGCCGTGTCTAACAGACAGAGTGTGCTCAGCCTCATAAAAAAGGCTCAGGAGAACACCATTCTCAAATAATCACCTGGCATTAGGAGAGGGAGCTGCTTTTGAAAATGTATTTACAGGGGGAATTGTATTTTACCCCAGAGTTTCCTATCACAGAGCATTGTGTAATTCCCATTAATGGGATTCAGTGGTAACAAGGCTTGTGCCTTTCAGCTATGAAGATGGCAGTTTAAAAGATTTTGCCAGCTGAGGGATCATGACTGCAGATTTTTTCATCATGGGTTTAATTGTGATGATTAAGGTACCCCACTGTCAACGTTCCTTGTGTGACTCCAACCAATCCTGTCAGATGCTAATCATCTGTTAAAGCAGAAAAGTGTGTAGGATCTGAGATCTTAGTCGTTTTCATGTCACTCACAGCAGGGATTGTATTCTGAGTTTGTCAGTAAGTGTCGTCTGTGCATACACCTTTTGTGTGTGTAAGTCGGCTAGTTCCTTTAATCATACCTTGATGTATGGCCCTATCCACCGCATTGGTGATCAAAGCCAATAAGGAGATATCATGTAGTTCCAACATGGACTGTTAAAAGTCAGCCCAGCATGCTGAATAAATATCATTCACAATGTCATGCTAGCCTGGTGCCTAATTAATATACATGTTTTGAGTTATGTGCACATTTCAGTTTTGTGTTCAATATGTTCAGTTCCATATGCTTGATCAAAGTGATTTTAAAGAAACAACTGTGCTGAAGGTGTAAACAAAAAGCAAAACTGAATCACCAGAATTTAAAAGACTTGACTGAAACATACATACATATATATATACTTTTAATCTATGTTTTGTATTTTTTTTTTATCAGTGTATCCATGTATCCATTGCAATGATGGCACATGCAGACACAACCAGGACTACTTCCTCTACGAAGCACTACCACTTATTGTTACCAATAACAACCTTCTCTGTGTAAGTTTGCAAAACATTTAGATGCATCTCAACAGAAGCATAATTCTAGCTTAAATGGGGCAGCTAGGGCTAAGGAGGTGGAGCGGGTCATCCAGTGATTATTAGGTTGGTAGTTGGACATGTCAAAGTTTCCATAAGTGAGAAACTAAACCTTAAATTGGCCCCCAAGGTCAGGCCAGCACCCTGCAAAGTTGTTTTCTGCCATTACTATGACTCTGTGCATGAATGGCTGAAGGAGCAGCAAAATGCTTGTGCAATATAAATGTTGCCATTTACAATTTCACCGTTTTAATTTGCAACAGGAAATACATACGATAGAAATGTTATTCCAGACCATTTGTGATTTTTATCAACCTCTGGCCCACACTTGCCATTGGTGGCATTAGAAACATATAAATCAGAGAAAATTACACAAGACAGCTACGGTTCCTCTGCCTGCTTTTGGCCGGATTGTATGATCTCTGTCATCACAGGCTGCAAGTCACACACACATACATATCAATACAACGTTCAGTTAGTGCAAGGATATCGAGTGGCCTCAACGTGATAAAGAAATTGATGGCATAGTAGAGAGAGAGAATGTGAGAAAGAGAGAGAGAGAACAAGCTTAATCATGCTGTGGAAAGCAGAAGATGCTTCAGCACAATGGCAATATGGAAACAAAGACCTGTATACTGTTTTCTGTCAGGTGGAACTTCCTCCACTCTCCTAAGTGGAGGCTGACACATGATCATGGTGCTGAAATAAAAAAGATTGCATCATTAGAGGCTGTAAATAAAAGCTTTGGTTTAATAGAGTCTGATCCAAAATTCTGCATCGCCGCCTCACTGGATCCCAGATATAAAGAAAACAAAGAAAACTTGCTTTGACAAGAATGTTAAACAATGCGCATGAGCCTCACTTTTTACACAGCTAATGAATATGCCTGCTGCTAGAGCTGGAGATGAGACATACCTGATCACCCACTAAACACAAGAGTACGAAAAGACAGAGTCCGGTTGGCTCTTCATGAAGCATTTGAGGAGTTTCCAGAAGAAAACAATGTCAAGTTCAGAGACACAGAAGTGCATGAGAATGGCTGAGCAGAATCCAGGCTGCAGAGCAGTCTGAAGAAAACACAGGGAACCACAGTCTGTACACAATCACACCAAAACAAGTTGTTTGCTCTGTGACTTGGCAGCAAGATTCTTTAGAGAGCGAGGTGATGGGTCTTCATTGCTCATGCTTCAGTGTTGGAAAGCCCTGTCACAAGTGTAGGCAGTGACTGACACCTACGTCGTTACAACAGCAACCCATGCAGATAGGTTGGCAATCTCCTGACACAAAAATCTGATCTGATCTTCTACAAACAACGACGTTGCCTGCAGATTGAACAAAGCCTAAAGGCTGAAAAAACATAAGTGAAGTCTCAGCTCTTAGCCATTGGCTTACACAATGAGAGAATCTTGGTTAATGAATCTCATAATCATAATTACAAAGTCGCAAAATGAGGACATTGACCATATTTACTTAGTGTTTAATGACTACATATTTGACATTACCTGCAAAATCTAATACTGTATCTGCTCTTAGCAATAAAAGCACGATAAAACATTTAATGGTTCTTTTTTGTTCATTATCTTGTTAAACACTGGAAAAAGTCAACACTGATTTTGAGCTACAGACACAACGCGTTGAATTTAATAACATGCAACAACAACCAAGGTCTTTCCCTGGCCTAGACCAAAGTGCTTCTATCAACCACAACGACCCCTCGATAAAACAGTGCCAGGCAACATAATCCAGACAGCGAACACTTTTCCTAACAAAAGTCTATTTATTTGTGCGTGTGTGTGCGTGTGGCGCACACATTTAGCACCACTCTCACAAAGATCTGACAAAAAAAGTCAAAGTTTCTAGCATGGGTAGTGCAAGTTGCATCTATCAGAAAACAGACTGACACATTCTAAACCATATAACCATCTGTTGGGTTAATTACTATATCACACAAAAATAGCTGTGCAGAATGACATCTTTTTAATGTCTCATCAATGGTGTCGTCCATTCAAAAGGTCTGGATTTAGAATTCTTGAAGGAAAAGAATGTAAGACTTATAGGCAAATTTAACCTTTTATAACAGAAAAAGTTATTTCTCTACTTATCTTAAGGACAGTCACTTACAAGCATTTGACATTCATTGCTTTTATAGTTCTCTGTCATGATGTACAATACATTTCTGCCAAGAGAAAACAACTAACTAATTATAGCCCCCTGAGTGGTTCTTTCAAATAACAGGGCTATAAAATGTCACGGTCAACTGGTGCTCCCAGTAAAAAAACTATTTCTATTGTCAGCGATTTCTTTTTTACACCACAATAAGAACTGTCAAAACAGCGAAGAAGTTACACTGTGCAGCACTGACATTCTTGAAATTATTTACTTGAGGTTCAGAGATTGTGTTGAATCCACAGCTTAGAAATATGCAAAAGCTGATTATGATAAGCTGGCACTCACAAAATAGATCAGTCACTTACAGCTTAGCAGCTGAGTTGGAGTCATTCCCCAAACAGTGCACCCTTGAAGCTATCTTGTACCACAGCAGTTTCATTTGAATCAAACCCACCATCTTTTACCATGTACATGAAAAGGCTTTGTTTGGAGCCATGCTTAGTAGAGCGTCTGGCTTGGTAGTGATCTGATGGTTGGGTTTGCTGTGCTGATCTGTGAGGCTCCTTGTTATCGCAGTCAACAACCAGAGATGCTTCATTCACTACTGCTTTAGTCTGCAGTCTGTTCCCTCTGTGGGGTAAACTAAAGTTCCTGTTTGTCTCATTCTGCTACTGTAAATCAGTAAAAAAGAGACACAAGAGAAATGAGAGAGTGAGCAGGGACGAAAGGCGAGTAATTATGGTGAAATAACAAGGGCTGACTTGGAGTGACGCTCTCCTTGTTATCGCCCTGAGTTACACCACGTCCACCTTACCAAGACAGTAATGCCTGGACAATGCCACCAGGCAAAAAACATGCGCACACACACACACACACACACAGAAAAGGGGTGAATAAAATGATTTTTGAAGTTTCCTGCTACATTTAGCTATCCCTGTTAATAAATTAACAAAATAGAAAACCCATCTGGACATTAAAGTTTTGACCCTTTGAGGTTGCTGCACTTGATCAGTATTGAGGATTGAAGCTTCAGAATAATAGAGTGAAAAATTAAGCCAGCAGGTATTAGTTTGCTTCTAGAGCACATGAAATTCTGTTTATGCCTGCAAGTATGACCTCAAGTCATTTTATGTTAAACATGTTGAGTAATAGTGATTGTTTGTTAAGATAATAATGTTGTGGTTGCGTTGCTAATTCCTTTTAGGGTTCCATTTATGGTAATTACATTTATATGTTAGAAAAAGTAAGCACAAGTTATATAAAATAGATCCACAAATCACGAAATTGATTCAGGGATCTTTGAAAAAAAGGTATCACAAGTCATTGGGATTCAAATATTGGGAGGCATGACTGTCTATATAAAATGTTGACCCAATCCATATAGTAGACATTGATATTCAAAGCAAAAGTGAAAACTCATTCTACTAGAGGTACAACAGAGAAGGTTAGGATCACCAAGTCAAGAGAATTCATCCCCTGGAGACTATCGATATCTGAACAAAATATTGGGTGGGTGAAATATGTTCAGTCAGGTCCATACAGTTGAGCTGACGTTCCTCCACTGCCATCTGCAAGTATCAGTGGGCAGCAGCCACTGGTGCATGCAGTTCACTTGGTTGCGGCCAGATGTCCTTATGCATGTGAAGCACAGGTGGATTTGCAGCTGCATCACAATAGCACCGCTCCAGATGCTGTGGCTCCACTGCCAGAGCCAGGCCATGCTAAATTGCTGTGTGTAATTCTTAATTAGTATACATTTGCAATCATTACAGTTGCTGCTTCTTAACTGCATGCAGCATTAAATTACAGCAGTGTAATCCACCCACCTGACAGACGAAGGAGAATGTAAAAAATTATGCATACAATATCTGTGTTTTTCAGGTTTTTCTTCCAGTTTTATTTAATTTGGGTGTTTTGTGGTCATAATACTTCGCCTTGACAAAAAAACGGCAAACAAGAAAGAACCTTGGGCTTATTAGATCTTAACAAGGTTTTCTGAGCGTCTTTTCTCTGCCATAATTGCAATGTGTATTTCCCCTGACAGGTTGCAGCACTTTTGTTTATAATCGCCACCGTTCATTGGGATGGAAAATAAGTAAGAAACACTGCTCTCATCTCTGTCGCTCACTCACAGTCACAACTAGACTAGACACCAACAAAATGCGGCCCTTACTAGCACTTGTAGTACTGCCTGAAGAAGTTGCAAGGCAGGGAACTCTACCTCTCAAATGTGCGACAGGAGCAGCATGCAACTTACACAAGCCTTGATTTAAGTACTGCATCTTTCCATGTGCAGGATTTAAGCATTTGAACCTGCATGACTCAGAGTTACTGTAAGGCAGGTAGGAGGGAAGAAACAGGCAAACAATGTTCACATTAGTCTAATTAATTAATTCATGCACTCTATCAGTGAGGTAGAGAGCCCATAAGCCAAGATATACTGTTCAAGGTTTTTCAAAGTAAGTCACATGCATACATAACACTGACAGCAGCGGTAAACATCCTGCTGTCTCCACGCAAGCTGGAAATGTTTAGGCCTACAGGCTCGGGCTTTGAAGTTGCCTGCTTCAAGGTTACACCTGCTTAAATATGAATTCATTTAAATTCCTATTTCAAAACCCATCATTGCACGCCTCACCCTATTTTTATGTGGAAATATAAATGAAAATGTATCGGCGCATCTACATGATCGCCTGAAGCCTAGCTTGACAAGGTTAACCATAGCAACAGATCTGAAGGGAGTGACTGAGGTTTATTTCGAGCACCATAACAAACTTCAATCAGCCTGTGTTTGTTTGTTTGTGGCAGGGCAAAGCGTTTCATCAAAGAGGGCCTGTGCCGGGATGGGTGCCAGCAGATGATAGTGAGATACTCCGGCAGAAGGGAGGACACACAGAATCATTGCTCTAGTCTATAAAAACAATTGAATGCTCAACTGGCTGCAAAGTTACTGAACAGCCCTGAATGAGATCATCATTAGAGGGCCTGATACCTAGAGATAATATTCAGTGTAACAGGCAAATAAGACAACTGATTATATAGTCAGTCCTTCACTTGCACTTCCAGGCAGCCAGCCCGATGAACCAGTCGTCTTCTGCTGGCTGACTTTATCATTCAATTAATATATAAACCAACCAGCCAGACAACCAGTCACTTAGGCAGAGAGATTGATCAATAAACCACAGATAAACAGCCAGTGGATTTGGCTATTGAGAGATGACACATGACAAATAGATCCCAGGATAATATGTGGTGTTGTTTGCCACAGTGGTAAAAAAAAAAAAAAAAGAAAATAAAAGATACGCCCCAAAATCATCATTTTCATCTCAGTGCCAGAATAAATTCTAAAGGTCAAACGTCACTCCATATCTTTCAAACATATGATTGCAACTGACCGACCATCTGGTGCTACAGGAGCAACAGAGGAAGCTTGGTCGAACATAGAGAGTGTGTCAGCGCACACCGATGAGTTCACTGGAGCTACAAATTTTGTTTGATTCTTCCACATGCTGACCACTGCTGACCCTCCCCCTTACCTGATGTATGTATACCATATGTAAAAAATCAGAGTTTAGGGGTTGTTTTCAATGACAAGTCATGCATCATTCATGCTCACATGTCCCAGTGTGCACACGTAAACGACCTTGAGGCACTCCCCAGAAAGTCCAGGAGATCTCAGGACTGTCCTGCTGTGAAAGCGCTCGAGGACTGCCAGTGGACTCAAGCCTCTTATGCACACTATCCTCAAGTCTGCAGATGCCTGACTTTTGCTTGAGGGATTTACCAACATTTTATGGTGTTTTGATGTTAAAACTGGAATGGCATGAAGAAATAAATTAACAACACACTTAACTCTTTCAAGAACAAGTTCATGAGCAGATAAAGTTGCAATAGTTGCAGCAACTACTGTGCCTGGTTCCTCATTCTATTAAGACTCCTTATTATGATGATTTGTCAGTTAATCTGATCAAACGTCACAACTGACAATTTAAGAAAAGGCTGCTCTTATACTCAGTAACAACCCTGAAATATAAGACACATGGAATTGCCTATAACTTAATATTATTAGAGCTATTAATATCACAGAGCAAATTGGGTTATTTTACTTTGATTCGATTTAGGGGATTATGCTCACAGTTGAAACTGACACTCTCACAGTTGATATTTACAGGAGCCGCACCTTGGGCTTTAAAGTGTGATTCAAGCTTCCTGGAAGAACTTGCTTAACCTGTTGTTTATACCATTTTATTTCACTTTGATTCCTTCTCCATTTTTTGGGTTTCAATGTCAAGATTTTCCAACCAACATCAGCTACACTTTTTTTGCATTGGAGGACAGACCCCCAGTGAGTTTACTGGCAGTTATATCCAGATAGAACATGCCAACCTTGATTTTAAAGAAGCATTCTGGAGCGGACAGACTAGGGCAGACTAGGGGAGACTTCCCAATATGCCCCTAGCCCAGAGGTACTACGCCTAGAGGTATGGTGTCCCAATTCTTGGATGGTGGATGCTGTGTTGGAAAATGTGCGGTTGTAACATAACCGATGCCGTACGAATGGCTGGAAGGGTTATCGCATTTCAGCGGGACAAACAGTTCACTAAAAAGAGAGGGTAGGGGAAAAACCTAACTAGCTAGCTACCTAACATTACACATTGCTACTGCTGATTTGTGTATGAGCACTCAAAAACAAGGGATAAGGGTAAAAGCTGCAAATGTACTTGAGTGTTTATACTAAGTCTCTCAACAAAAGCTGTGATTTGCATGTTCTGTGAGTCTGCCTGTGCATGTGTGAGGATGAATGCACACGATTAGAAAAGACGCCAGATGGCCCTGTGATTAGACATGCATATATTTGCTCTGACTTCATGCCTCTCCAATAACACATACTCCCTAAGCAACCAAAGCTTACCAGTGCACCTGTAGCACATACTGTAACGAGCATCTATGACCGTCTGCAAAGGTCTATTCTGGCCAGAGCAGAGGAGGGAATAACTTCCCAATCCAACAGCCGAGCAGGAAAAAAAAATGGGTTAAAACTTCCTGCCCACTGCAGTAACACCCAAACCTGTCAATCCAACGACTCTGTGCTTCGGACACACACATAGGAATACAAAAAACACACACAAAAATCCATAAGCAAACATAATTTCATACACAAGCTGACATCCAGCAAATGTGCAGGCAACCAGCAAGGCATTCAAGCATTCAGGCAGATCGATAGGCTTTCAGGGAGCCAGTAACACCCAGGTTGAACCCCTGAGGCTCTAACCGAGTTACTCAGCACTTTCCCTGGCCACTCAAGAGGAGCCATGCTGGGCTCAGGGCCAAGAGCCAAACACATGAAAGTAGCATACGGGTGAGAAGAAAACTTTTGACACAGAGTAATTCTGTCACTTTTATGACAGCAGCCATTATTATTTCCCTACTGAGTGAGTTCACAGTTCAGTTGAGATGTCTGGTTGAAGGTCTTGGTAAGGGATGGCCTCTGTTGGGGAAGTCTAAAGTCTAAAGTTAAACCTGTCAAAGATTTGGGGATATGAAAGATCACCATTTCTAAACCATTAATCCTCGAGTCAGTGAATGTTCAGATGCTGTTCTGTTCCACTGATTGATATTACTGTTATCCCCTTGTTAAATGTCATACCCACGCCTTTCATAATATTTCAGACTTTGATTTGTTGAGCAAAACAGGAAAAATGGTCTCACGGATGAAGAAATCTAAATGAAGAGATCAGTGAAATCCTGAAGCTCTATGTCTTCCAAATGTGTTCTATTTCATTAGAGTGTTGAGAATTACCTTCAAAAGTATACCCATGTTTCACTGCAAATAACGTTATTTCTTAAGAGGAACAGAGAGAGAACAGACAGAAGTGGAGATGGAAGTAGGAATAGAAATTGGGGAAATTTTAGCTTGTTGAGCGAATAGTTTTTTGATAGGTTATTTCTTCCGGGTGGGATCCTGATTTTTTCTTTATACCAGAATATGAAGCACAAGCATGGCTAAGGAAAAACTGAAAGATTCTGTAATGAAAGGCTGGAACAGCGACAAGAAAATAAATGCCTCAAAATGATTGTTGTGACTTAGCACATGGTTTCATGTCACTTGTATGTATTTATTCTAATCAGTTTCAGATTTTAAAATATGGGTGAAAGTGTTCTGTTTTGATCTTGCTGTATTTCTATAACATATGCTACACACCTATGTTTTTATTCATGCTTGGTTAAACCTGCTTGCAAATTCAAACTCACCTCACTATGCAGAAATGTGTCTTTATGACAGTATGTGTATACATACGTCTGTCTTTATGAAGCACTTTGGTGCAAAACCTGCTTGCTTTAAAAAGGCTGTGAAAACAAAATAAACTTGAACTTTATGTATGCTGATACAAAGACTGACGCAGTACATGCATGTACAGCTAAAGATAACTTACCAAGGATAAACACAGATTTTCAACAAAATGCATTGCCCCTGTACACACACACACAAATACACAAGATAAAAAATAAATGTCAAAAGCATTTCACGTCAAGTCTGCTGCCTTTACCCTTTTGAATGACATTAATAAGCAGTTAATTTTGGTAAATTTGACCCAAAGATAGAGCATGAAAATGACAAGCAAACTAAAATGCAGTTCCTACCCTGAATGACATCGGTATTCTCTTTGAAACCAGAGAACTCAGGGACTGGCTCACAGCACGTTTGTGGACTTATCATGAAGGAACAGGTATTCCAAAATAACACAAAGCGGCTGCCTATGTGTCATCACTAAAACTGAACTTCCTTTATAATTAGAGTAATACCTTTTGCAGTGCATGGAAATAAAATGCACAAAGTATGCATGTAGAGGGGGCTATGAAATAATGAGGCACAGATACTTTTGTGGCTCGTATTGTAAGAATGAAAGAAAGGGAAGTGTGTGGCTCGTTTGATGGCTGTCCTCTGCAGAGCTACTGACAAAACCTATGTTTATAGTCTGTAAACAAAACTCCAGATGGAGTCAACAACTGCATGCAACAAAATACACGTGCCTAGTTTAAGATGCAGCACTCACATTCCTACAGACAAATGTTAAGATACAGCTAGAGCTATTTCAGTGCTAGCAGTAACTCAGTCAGTAGAGACTTGGCTTGGGGACTGGAGGGTGGCCGGTTCAAGTCCAGCTACAGATATGGAAGTGGACTGGTAGCTGAAGAGGTGCCAGTCCACTTCCATATCTGTAGCTGGACTTGAACCGGCCACCCTCCAGTCCCCAAGCCAAGTCTCTTCTGACTGAGTTACTGCTAGCACTGAAATAGCTCTAGCTGTATCTTAACATTTGTCTGTAGGAATGTGAGTGCTGCATCTTAAACTAGGCACGTGTATTTTGTTGCATGCAGTTGTTGACTCCATCTGGAGTTTTGTTTACAGACTATAAACATAGGTTTTGTCAGTAGCTCTGCAGAGGACAGCCATCAACGAGCCACACACTTCCCTTTCTTTCATTCTTACAATACGAGCCACAAAAGTATCTGTGCCTCATATTTCATAGCCCCCTCTACATGCATACTTTGTGCATTTATTTCCATGCACTGCAAAAGGTATTACTCTAATTATAAAGGAAGTTCAGTTTTAGTGATGACACATAGGCAGCCGCTTTGTGTTATTTGGAATACCTGTTCCTTCATGATAAGTCCACAAACGTGCTGTGAGCCAGTCCCTGAGTTCTCTGGTTTCAAAGAGAATACCGATGTCATTCAGGGTAGGAACTGCATTTTAGTTTGCTTGTCATTTTCATGCTCTATCTTTGGGTCAAATTTACCAAAATTAATGCTTATTAATGTCATTCAAAAGGGTAAAGGCAGCAGACTTGACGTGAAATGCTTTTGACATTTATTTTTTATCTTGTGTATTTGTGTGTGTGTGTACAGGGGCAATGCATTTTGTTGAAAATCTGTGTTTATCCTTGGTAAGTTATCTTTAGCTGTACATGCATGTACTGCGTCAGTCTTTGTATCAGCATACATAAAGTTCAAGTTTATTTTGTTTTCACAGCCTTTTTAAAGCAAGCAGGTTTTGCACCAAAGTGCTTCATAAAGACAGACGTATGTATACACATACTGTCATAAAGACACATTTCTGCATAGTGAGGTGAGTTTGAATTTGCAAGCAGGTTTAACCAAGCATGAAAAAAACATAGGTGTGTAGCATATGTTATAGAAATACAGCAAGATCAAAACAGAACACTTTCACCCATATTTTAAAATCTGAAACTGATTAGAATAAATACATACAAGTGACATGAAACCATGTGCTAAGTCACAACAATCATTTTGAGGCATTTATTTTCTTGTCGCTGTTCCAGCCTTTCATTACAGAATCTTTCAGTTTTTCCTTAGCCATGCTTGTGCTTCATATTCTGGTATAAAGAAAAAATCAGGATCCCACCCGGAAGAAATAACCTATCAAAAAACTATTCGCTCAACAAGCTAAAATTTCCCCAATTTCTATTCCTACTTCCATCTCCACTTCTGTCTGTTCTCTCTCTGTTCCTCTTAAGAAATAACGTTATTTGCAGTGAAACATGGGTATACTTTTGAAGGTAATTCTCAACACTCTAATGAAATAGAACACATTTGGAAGACATAGAGCTTCAGGATTTCACTGATCTCTTCATTTAGATTTCTTCATCCGTGAGACCATTTTTCCTGTTTCGCTCAACAAATCAAAGTCTGAAATATTATGAAAGGCGTGGGTATGACATTTAACAAGGGGATAACAGTAATATCAATCAGTGGAACAGAACAGCATCTGAACATTCACTGACTCGAGGATTAATGGTTTAGAAATGGTGATCTTTCATATCCCCAAATCTTTGACAGGTTTAACTTTAGACTTTAGACTTCCCCAACAGAGGCCATCCCTTACCAAGACCTTCAACCAGACATCTCAACTGAACTGTGAACTCACTCAGTAGGGAAATAATAATGGCTGCTGTCATAAAAGTGACAGAATTACTCTGTGTCAAAAGTTTTCTTCTCACCCGTATGCTACTTTCATGTGTTTGGCTCTTGGCCCTGAGCCCAGCATGGCTCCTCTTGAGTGGCCAGGGAAAGTGCTGAGTAACTCGGTTAGAGCCTCAGGGGTTCAACCTGGGTGTTACTGGCTCCCTGAAAGCCTATCGATCTGCCTGAATGCTTGAATGCCTTGCTGGTTGCCTGCACATTGCTGGATGTCAGCTTGTGTATGAAATTATGTTTGCTTATGGATTTTTGTGTGTGTTTTTTGTATTCCTATGTGTGTGTCCGAAGCACAGAGTCGTTGGATTGACAGGTTTGGGTGTTACTGCAGTGGGCAGGAAGTTTAACCCATTTTTTTTCCTGCTCGGCTGTTGGATTGGGAAGTTATTCCCTCCTCTGCTCTGGCCAGAATAGACCTTTGCAGACGGTCATAGATGCTCGTTACAGTATGTGCTACAGGTGCACTGGTAAGCTTTGGTTGCTTAGGGAGTATGTGTTATTGGAGAGGCATGAAGTCAGAGCAAATATATGCATGTCTAATCACAGGGCCATCTGGCGTCTTTTCTAATCGTGTGCATTCATCCTCACACATGCACAGGCAGACTCACAGAACATGCAAATCACAGCTTTTGTTGAGAGACTTAGTATAAACACTCAAGTACATTTGCAGCTTTTACCCTATCCCTTGTTTTTGAGTGCTCATACACAAATCAGCAGTAGCAATGTGTAATGTTAGGTAGCTAGCTAGTTAGGTTTTTCCCCTACCCTCTCTTTTTAGTGAACTGTTTGTCCCGCTGAAATGCGATAACCCTTCCAGCCATTCGTACGGCATCGGTTATGTTACAACCGCACATTTTCCAACACAGCATCCACCATCCAAGAATTGGGACACCATACCTCTAGGCGTAGTACCTCTGGGCTAGGGGCATATTGGGAAGTCTCCCCTAGTCTGCCCTAGTCTGTCCTCTCCAGAAATGCTCTTTCTTTAAAATCAAGGTTGGCATGTTCTATCTGGATATAACTGCCAGTAAACTCACTTGGTCTGTCCTCCAATGCAAAAAAAGTGTAGCTGATGTTGGTTGGAAAATCTTGACATTGAAACCCAAAAATGGAGAAGGAATCAAAGTGAAATAAAATGGTATAAACAACAGGTTAAGCAAGTTCTTCCAGGAAGCTTGAATCACACTTTAAAGCCCAAGGTGCGGCTCCTGTAAATATCAACTGTGAGAGTGTCAGTTTCAACTGTGAGCATAATCCCCTAAATCGAATCAAAGTAAAATAACCCCATTTGCTCTGTGATATTAATAGCTCTAATAATATTAAGTTATAGGCAATTCCATGTGTCTTATATTTCAGGGTTGTTACTGAGTATAAGAGCAGCCCTTTTCTTAAATTGTCAGTTGTGACGTTTGATCAGATTAACTGACAATCATCATAATAAGGAGTCTTAATAGAATGAGGAACCAGGCACAGTAGTTGCTGCAACTATTGCAACTTTATCTGCTCATGAACTTGTTCTTGAAAGAGTTAAGTGTGTTGTTAATTTATTTCTTTCATGCCATTCCAGTTTAACATCAAAAACACCATAAAATGTTGGTAAATCCCTCAAGCAAAAGTCAGGCATCTGCAGACTTGAGGATAGTGTGCATAAAGGCTTGAGTCCACTGGCAGTCCTCGAGCGCTTTCACAGCAGGACAGTCCTGAGATCTCCTGGACTTTCTGGGAGTGCCTCAAGGTCGTTTACGTGTGCACACTGGGACATGTGAGCATGAATGATGCATGACTTGTCATTGAAAACAACCCCTAAACTCTGATTTTTTACATATGGTATACATACATCAGGTAAGGGGGAGGGTCAGCAGTGGTCAGCATGTGGAAGAATCAAACAAAATTTGTAGCTCCAGTGAACTCATCGGTGTGCGCTGACACACTCCTATGTTCGACCAAGCTTCCTCTGTTGCTCCTGTAGCACCAGATGGTCGGTCAGTTGCAATCATATGTTTGAAAGATATGGAGTGACGTTTGACCTTTAGAATTTATTCTGGCACTGAGATGAAAATGATGATTTTGGGCGTATCTTTTATTTTCTTTTTTTTTTTTTTTTTACCACTGTGGCAAACAACACCACATATTATCCTGGGATCTATTTGTCATGTGTCATCTCTCAATAGCCAAATCCACTGGCTGTTTATCTGTGGTTTATTGATCAATCTCTCTGCCTAAGTGACTGGTTGTCTGGCTGGTTGGTTTATATATTAATTGAATGATAAAGTCAGCCAGCAGAAGACGACTGGTTCATCGGCTGGCTGCCTGGAAGTGCAAGTGAAGGACTGACTATATAATCAGTTGTCTTATTTGCCTGTTACACTGAATATTATCTCTAGGTATCAGGCCCTCTAATGATGATCTCATTCAGGGCTGTTCAGTAACTTTGCAGCCAGTTGAGCATTCAATTGTTTTTATAGACTAGAGCAATGATTCTGTGTGTCCTCCCTTCTTCTGCCGGAGTATCTCACTATCATCTGCTGGCACCCATCCCGGCACAGGCCCTCTTTGATGAAACGCTTTGCCCTGCCACAAACAAACAAACACAGGCTGATTGAAGTTTTTTATGGTGCTCGAAATAAACCTCAGTCACTCCCTTCAGATCTGTTGCTATGGTTAACCTTGTCAAGCTAGGCTTCAGGCGATCATGTAGATGCGCCGATACATTTTCATTTATATTTCCACATAAAAATAGGGTGAGGCGTGCAATGATGGGTTTTGAAATAGGAATTTAAATGAATTCATATTTAAGCAGGTGTAACCTTGAAGCAGGCACTTCAAAGCCCGAGCCTGTAGGCCTAAACATTCCAGCTTGCGTGGAGACAGCAGGATGTTTACCGCTGCTGTCAGTGTTATGTATGCATGTGACTTACTTTGAAAAACCTTGAACAGTATATCTTGGCTTATGGGCTCTCTACTCACTGATAGAGTGCATTAAATTAATTAGACTAATGTGAACATTGTTTGCCTGTTTTCTTCTTCCCTCCTACCTGCCTTACAGTAACTCTGAGTCATGCAGGTTCAATGCTTAAATCCTGCACATGGAAAGATGCAGTACTTAAATCAAGGCTTGTGTAAGTTGCATGCTGCTCCTGTCGCACATTTGAGAGGTAGAGTTCCCTGCCTTGCAACTTCTTCAGGCAGTACTACAAGTGCTAGTAAGGGCCGCATTTTGTTGGTGTCTAGTCTAGTTGTGACTGTGAGTGAGCGACAGAGATGAGAGCAGTGTTTTCTTACTTATTTTCCATCCCAATGAACGGTGGCGATTATAAACAAAAGTGCTGCAACCTGTCAGGGGAAATACACATTGCAATTATGGCAGAGAAAACGCTCAGAAAACCTTGTTAAGATCTAATAAGCCCAAGGTTCTTTCTTGTTTGCCGTTTTTTTTGTCAAGGCGAAGTATTATGACCACAAAACACCCAAACATTAAATAAAACTGGAAGAAAAACCTGAAAAACACAATATATTGTATGCATAATTTTTTACATTCTCCTTCGTCTGTCAGGTGGGTGGATTACACTGCTGTAATTTAATGCTGCATGCAGTTAAGAAGCAGCAACTGTAATGATTGCAAATGTATACTAATTAAGAATTACACACAGCAATTTAGCATGGCCTGGCTCTGGCAGTGGAGCCACAGCATCTGGAGCGGTGCTATTGTGATGCAGCTGCAAATCCACCTGTGCTTCACATGCATAAGGACATCTGGCCGCAACCAAGTGAAATGCATCACCAGTGGCTGCTGCCCACTGGTACTTGCAGATGGCAGTGGAGGAACGTCAGCTCAACTGTATGGACCTGACTGAACATATTTCACCCCACCCAATATTTTGTTCAGATATCGATAGTCTCCAGGGATGAATTCTCTTGACTTGGTGATCCTAACCTTCTCTGTTGTACCTCTAGTAGAATGAGTTTTCACTTTTTTGCTTTGAATATCAATGTCTACTATATGGATTGGGTCAACATTTTATATAGACAGTCATGCCTCCCAATATTTGAATCCCAATGACTTGTGATACCTTTTTTTTTCAAAGATCCCTGAATCAATTTCGTGATTTGTGGATCTATTTTATATAACTTGTGCTTACTTTTTCTAACATATAAATGTAATTACCATAAATGGAACCCTAAAAGGAATTAGCAACGCAACCACAAACATTATTATCTTAACAAACAATCACTATTACTCAACATTTTAACATAAAATGACTTGAGGTCATACTTGCAGGCATAAACAGAATTTCATGTGCTCTAGAAGCAAACTAATACCTGCTGGCTTAATTTTTCACTCTATTATTCTGAAGCTTCAATCCTCAATACTGATCAAGTGCAGCAACCTCAAAGGGTCAAAACTTTTGTCCAGATGGGTTTTTCTATTTTGTTAATTTATTAACAGGGATAGCTAATGTAGCAGGAAACTTCAAAAATCATTTTATTTCACCCCTTTTCTGTGTGTGTGTGGTGTGTGTGTGCGCATGTTTTTTTTGCCTGGTGGCATTGTCCAGGCATTACTGTCTTGGTAAGGTGGACGTGGTGTAACTCAGGGCTGATAACAAGGAGAGCGTCACTCCAAGTCAGCCCTGTTTTTTTCACCAAATATTACTCGCCTTTCGTCCCTGCTCACTCTCTCTCATTCTTCTCTTGTGTCTCTTTTTTACTGATTTACAGTAGCAGAATGAACAAACAGGAACTTTAGTTTACCCCACAGAGGGAACAGACTGCAGACTAAAGCAGTAGTTAATGAAGCACTCTCTGGTTGTTGACTGCGATAAACAAGGAGCCTCACAGATCAGCACAGCAAACCCAACCATCAGATCACTACAAAGCCAGACGCTACTACTAGCATGGCTCCAAACAAAGCCTTTTCATGTACATGGTAAAAGATGGTGGGTTTGATTCAAATGAAACTGCTGTGGTACAAGATAGCTTCAAGGGTGCACTGTTTGGGGAATGACTCCACTCAGCTGCTAAGCTGTAAGTGACTGATCTATTTTGTGAGTGCCAGCTTATCATAATCAGCTTTTGCATATTTCTAAGCTGTGGATTCAACACAATCTCTGAACCTAACCTCAGTAAATAATTTCAAGAATGTCAGTGCTGCGCACAGTGTAACTTCTTGCTGTTTTGACAGTTCTTATTGTGGTGTAAAAAGAAATCGCTGACAATAGAATATTTTTTTACTGGGAGCACCAGTTGACCGTGACATTTTATAGCCCTGTTATTTGAAAGAACCACTCAGGGGCTATAATTAGTTAGTTGTTTTCTCTTGGCAGAAATGTATTGTACATCATGACAGAGAACTATAAAAGCAATGAATGTCAAATGCTTGTAAGTGACTGTCCTTAAGATAAGTAGAGAAATAACTTTTTTTCTGTTATAAAAGGTTAAATTTGCCTATAAGTCTTACATTCTTTTCCTTCAAGAATTCTAAATCCCAGACCTTTTGAATGGACGACACCATTGATGAGACATTAAAAAGATGTCATTCTGCAAGCTATTTTTGTGTGATATAGTAATTAACCCAACAGATGGTTATATGGTTTAGAATGTGTCAGTCTGTTTTTCTGATAGATTGCAACTTGCACTACCCATGCTAGAAACTTTGACTTTTTTTTGTCAGAATCTTTGTGAGAGTGGTGCTAAATGTGTGCGCCACAGCACACACACGCACAAATAAAATACTTTTGTTAGGAAAAGTGTTCGCTGTCTGGATTATGTTGCCTGGCAGCCTGTTTTTCGAGGGGTCGTTGTGGTTGATAGAAGCACTTTGGTCTAGGCCAGGGAAAGACCTTGGTTGTTGTTGCATGTTATTAATATTCAACGCGTTGTGTCTGTAGCTCAAAATCAGTGTTGACTTTTTCCAGTGTTTAAAAGATAATGAACAAAAAAGAACCATTAATGTTTTATTCGTTCTTTTATTGCTAAGAGCAGATACAGTATTAGATTTTGCAGGTAATGTCAAATATGTAGTCATTAAACACTAAGTAAATATGGTCAATGTCCTCATTTTGCGACTTTGTAATTATGATTATGAGATTCATTAACCAAGATTCTCTCATTTGTAAGCCAATGGCTAAGAGCTGAGACTTCACTTATGTTTTTTTCAGCCTTTAGGCTTTGTTCAATCTGCAGGCAACGTCGTTGTTTGTAGAAGATCAGATCAGATTTTTGTGTCAGGAGATTGCCAACCTATCTGCATGGGTTGCTGTTGTAACGACGTAGGTGTCAGTCACTGCCTACACTTGTGACAGGCGCTTTCCAACACTGAAGCATGAGCAATGAAGACCCATCACCTCGCTCTCTAAAGAATCTTGCTGCCAAGTCACAGAGCAAACAACTTGTTTTGGTGTGATTGTGTACAGACTGTGGTTCCCTGTGTTTTCTTCAGACTGCTCTGCAGCCTGGATTCTGCTCAGCCATTCTCATGCACTTCTGTGTCTCTGAACTTGACATTGTTTTCTTCTGGAAACTCCTCAAATGCTTCATGAAGAGCCAACCGGACTCTGTCTTTTCGTACTCTTGTGTTTAGTGGGTGATCAGGTATGTCTCATCTCCAGCTCTAGCAGCAGGCATATTCATTAGCTGTGTAAAAAGTGAGGCTCATGCGCATTGTTTAACATTCTTGTCAAAGCAAGTTTTCTTTGTTTTTCTTTATACTGGGATCCAGTGAGGCGGCGATGCAGAATTTTGGATCAGACTCTATTAAACCAAAGCTTTTATTTACAGCCTCTAATGATGCAATCTTTTTTATTTCAGCACCATGATCATGTGTCAGCCTCCACTTAGGAGAGTGGAGGAAGTTCCACCTGACAGAAAACAGTATACAGGTCTTTGTTTCCATATTGCCATTGTGCTGAAGCATCTTCTGCTTTCCACAGCAGCATGATTAAGCTTGTTCTCTCTCTCTCTTTCTCACATTCTCTCTCTCTACTATGCCATCAATTTCTTTATCACGTTGAGGCCACTCGATATCCTTGCACTAACTGAACGTTGTATTGATATGTATGTGTGTGTGACTTGCAGCCTGTGATGACAGAGATCATACAATCCGGCCAAAAAGGCAGAGGAACCGTAGCTGTCTTGTGTAATTTTCTCTGATTTATATGTTTCTAATGCCACCAATGGCAAGTGTGGGCCAGAGGTTGATAAAATCACAAATGGTCTGGAATAACATTTATCGTATGTATTTCCTGTTGCAAATTAAAACGGTGAAATTGTAAATGGCAACATTTATATTGCACAAGCATTTTGCTGCTCCTTCAGCCATTCATGCACAGAGTCATAGTAATGGCAGAAAACAACTTTGCAGGGTGCTGGCCTGACCTTGGGGGCCAATTTAAGGTTTAGTTTCTCACTTATGGAAACTTTGACATGTCCAACTACCAACCTAATAATCACTGGATGACCCGCTCCACCTCCTTAGCCCTAGCTGCCCCATTTAAGCTAGAATTATGCTTCTGTTGAGATGCATCTAAATGTTTTGCAAACTTACACAGAGAAGGTTGTTATTGGTAACAATAAGTGGTAGTGCTTCGTAGAGGAAGTAGTCCTGGTTGTGTCTGCATGTGCCATCATTGCAATGGATACATGGATACACTGATAAAAAAAAAATACAAAACATAGATTAAAAGTATATATATATGTATGTATGTTTCAGTCAAGTCTTTTAAATTCTGGTGATTCAGTTTTGCTTTTTGTTTACACCTTCAGCACAGTTGTTTCTTTAAAATCACTTTGATCAAGCATATGGAACTGAACATATTGAACACAAAACTGAAATGTGCACATAACTCAAAACATGTATATTAATTAGGCACCAGGCTAGCATGACATTGTGAATGATATTTATTCAGCATGCTGGGCTGACTTTTAACAGTCCATGTTGGAACTACATGATATCTCCTTATTGGCTTTGATCACCAATGCGGTGGATAGGGCCATACATCAAGGTATGATTAAAGGAACTAGCCGACTTACACACACAAAAGGTGTATGCACAGACGACACTTACTGACAAACTCAGAATACAATCCCTGCTGTGAGTGACATGAAAACGACTAAGATCTCAGATCCTACACACTTTTCTGCTTTAACAGATGATTAGCATCTGACAGGATTGGTTGGAGTCACACAAGGAACGTTGACAGTGGGGTACCTTAATCATCACAATTAAACCCATGATGAAAAAATCTGCAGTCATGATCCCTCAGCTGGCAAAATCTTTTAAACTGCCATCTTCATAGCTGAAAGGCACAAGCCTTGTTACCACTGAATCCCATTAATGGGAATTACACAATGCTCTGTGATAGGAAACTCTGGGGTAAAATACAATTCCCCTGTAAATACATTTTCAAAAGCAGCTCCCTCTCCTAATGCCAGGTGATTATTTGAGAATGGTGTTCTCCTGAGCCTTTTTTATGAGGCTGAGCACACTCTGTCTGTTAGACACGGCAGCTATCTGCTCAAACACACCGGTGCTGCTGCCACCTTTGAGATTACTCCTCTGATTCCCATCTCTCCCATCATGGAGACTTGACATTTAGTTACGAGACAGAAAATTGTCTTCAAAACACCTCAAAGGAAAACTTTAGTAGCTGACAGAGGATGGGAAGAAAAAATTCCCATTTATGTGGCTGACAAAGAGAGTGGAGCCAATGTAAATATGCCTGGATAATGCTGGATGTCAAAACATGTTGCTTCATCATCGAGAGGCAGGAAATCAAGATTGCAGTTTTGCGTGTTGATGCTTTCTTTCATTGTTTTTTGATGGTCTTGTTTGAACATTTTTCATGTTTGATCCATGAAAAAATAATGACATGATGATGTTTTAATGTTATTGCTGGATTTTGTGTAAAATATCTGACTTACACATCACTGGTTGACAGTTGGTGTAGTTAATAAAAAAAAACAAAGCGTTTGTTTTGTATATTCAATTAGGTGTCTGATTTTAATGTCAGTTATACAATCCCAGAGGAAAAGCGTTTCCAGTATAAACTTAAATGAGAACTCTGAAGTGTGATTTTGTCACCGAGAAAGCTGATGGAACAGTAACCGGGGCCCTAGGTGATGGAGTTTCTGGAAGGTTTGCGTCTCACAGGCTCCACAGGGGGTTTTTGGCCTAAAAGCAACTTGAATGTCAAAAAAGTTGGAAAAGAGAAGGAAGAAGAAGTTGACCCCCTCTCCCCATCATACCCCTCCCTCTCCTCTTGAGTCATCAGTGAGGGATTTTGGCGACCCTAATCCATGTCGTGCACAGTTATTTCAACCCTGAGCCAGCACTCTGAAGAAAGAGAGTGGGTGCGTGGTGGCGGTGCTGGTGGTGAGCGGGGGGGAAGTCGCGTTCTGTCATTGTTGCTCGACTTCAAAGCCGCCAGCTCACCATGCTCTCCTCTGAAATCCCCCAAAACCTGACAACATTAGAATACCATCAAACAGTCTCTGGCTGCCTTTGAAATGCCACTGACACTGTTTGGCGCTGCAATTTGCAGGCTCTAAAGAGCGCGCCCATGTTATTGAAATAAATCTGAGGCTTGTAATGGGAATGGAAATGAACACATCTTTCATGCTTTGGCTTAGAAGTGAGAGTTGAATATTGAGATGGAGCCTTGTTTCCCTGGAGAGTAGGTTGTTGACTTTGTAGCTCTCCCTCAGTGTCCATTGAAGCCAGTCATTTTATTTTTCATTTCCTTTTCCCTTCTTTCTTCTTCCCCACCCTCTATTCTTCACCCTGCTATTCTTACCCTCATCCAGATGGCAGAAAACGATTGTGTCCAGAGGGAAGATTTTAAAATGTCTGCAGCGAGACAGATAAAAGAAGTCAGACTAAACAGTCACAAAGGTTAAGTGTACTAAATGAGTGCTTTGATAGACTTGAGTCTATTGATTTTATAGTCAGGTAGTGCTAACCATGGGCTTTTCCCATTTCACTTGGTGCTGCCGTGATGGGAGACAGACGTGTGCAGATGGACGAGTTTAAATCAGACAAGAAGCCAATTTTTCTAAAAGGGAAAACAGTGGGGAGGATGGAAGAGAAGGTTGAATGAAAGTCTTCTAGCGAATTGCTATAAATCCAATCTACGTTGCAGCTCTTTTTAGAATAAGAGCATTAACAATAACAGCTACAGCAATCTTTGCACTAAAATAATCTGTTAGATACCGCAATGCATTATGCTTAAATTGAGCAGCCTTTCACTTACCTTGTACTAATCTGTATGCATTAGGTCTGTTAGTTATTAATGACTAGATCCAGTGAGGATTGTACTTCTGCAATTAAAAGGTAGTTACTGCTTTAAATAAAGTGGAAGTGTTTGCTCTATGTGTGTGTACATGTATGCAGTGTTAGTCATATGGGAGCAACCATGCAACCTTGTACATAATAACAAATGAATAATGAATATATTAGTGCCATTGTTCTTATCATTTCTCAATATTTCATTTGTTTGCACATTAAACATTAACATTGACATTAACAAATATACACACAACACAAGTGCATGTCCATACATGCAAATACCTATTCATTAAAAAAAACTTGCAAAAGATGTGAGAAGCTTTCTGATTCTCCTAAAAACTCATATATTATTTATATTTGCTTAAATACTAAGAACAATTGGATTTTCAAAGTAGAACCCATAGGATTTCAATCCTGGTCGGTTTGATAACACCAGTGTTTACTGGTTGTAACAAAATACAGTTTAATGCTACATTTTTAACAACGAGCAGCTTTGAGCAGCTTCTTTGGCAGGAATACAACAGAAGGGCACCCGGTATACCTGTGTGAAGCACAACTAAGTGTCATTGTTATGATAACATCGAGAAAGGCCAACAGTCTTGGCTTATTAAAGGAGGGGCTGCTCTTTCCACTACCTGCTGATCTGCTGACAAAAAATGTGTAAAATGAACTCTGTGATGATCAATCAAAAGCTCTTACTTTCCTGATATAAATACATTGTGTTTCTCAAGGCTTCTTTAGAATAAAAGCCACTCTGTGTCAGACCTATTCAGTCTTTCTAATAAAGAAAATACACAGCAGCAAATGTAGCTGGGGCTGTGGCAGCTTTGGGGAGCACTGGTTTGATCCTTGGCTCCAGCTTCATGTCCAAGTGTCCTTGTGCAAGAAGTTGAACCCATAATTGCTTCCAATGGCTGTTTCGTCAGTGTTTGAATGTGTGTGAATGGCTGAACATAGAAGTATCGAGCACTTTGGTTAGGAAGTGCTGTATAACTCCTGCTGAGCAGGTTGACACAATGCATGGGCAGCCCCTGCCATCAGTGTATGAATGTGTGTGTGAATGAGTGAAAGTGACAAGTGTCGTAAAGTGCTGTAAAGTAGATGGACCAGAAAAGTGCTAAAGAAAATGCAAGTCAATTAACCATTGAATATGTTCTTATAGTGGGAATAACCTACAACAGTTATACTGGTGAGATAATGAATTTAAAAACAGTGAAGTTCATTTTACATGATCAAATGTTTTCTTGTGACTCCCTCGTGTGTTAATACATAGGTCATTTGAATCCTGCATGGGGATGGTGGACTCTTGGGTTGAGTTTTGAATCTCAAGGATTATACCATAGCTTTAGAGCAACACAATGTAACTTCTGGAGAATAGTAATTGACTAAAACAGAAAAATAAAGTTCAATCAGATTGAATAGGTTTACTCAATTGACTCATTTTATATATGAAAATTTGCCTTCTATTGATAATCCCAAAAAAAAACTGCAAGTAAAACTGAATCATCTGCTGGTTGTGAACATATTTGTATAGCAATGATCTAAATACATTGTATTTGTGAGGAAGGTCGGTTTAACAGCTTTTAATGAGTCGGTTCAGCAGAGTACAGCCTTTGCACTGGAGACTGGAGCTGTGTTTTATCTTTAGAGAGACACCACTACTGAGCCACAAGCTGCTCTGAAAAACTTGATAAATATGGGCTTCAAATTTGAACCCATTTCTTTCCCATAAATCCGGTCCCCCAGTCCCCAATGTGAACAGAACACAGGCATGAGAGACTTCCAGATCTTTTCTGAACAATTTCCTTCAGCTGGTCATGAGTTACCCAATAGCTTTCTGTTATATTAAGCTGAAAGAATCACATCCATAATTGATGAATCATGCAGGATATTGTCTTGACAGCCCCGTCGTTGTCGCAGTGGAGTGTTGAAACACAATCTCATCTCATTTTTTTCTTCTGTTTTTTTCCGATGAGCAAACAAGTAGTTTTTTTAGACTCTGGAACATTTCAGTCCAGAAACATGAGGCTGCATTAATATTGGTAGCCAAATGGAGTATCCTCATTTTGTTTTCAATTACAAACAATTTCTGATCTCAAACAGAATTAAAAAAAGAAATGATAAAGAATTACATAAGCTGCCACCTGCAGCAGCACCTGTACTGAGAAACTGTAAGGAGCCATGTGACTCCTGTTCCACCTGCCTTACTAATCATCAACACGTGTACACGTACATGCTTGCAGGCTTCTTTTGGGACCAGTCCTGCCACGATCAGTGACCGTAAGGGAGCATGACAGGAGGTTGAGGTAAAGAGGAGCTGAAGGATGAGGGAGGAAAGGATCTTGCTGGGGCGAGGGTGGGGGCAGCATGGGGATCTCGTCGCCATACCGAGGGGAGTGTGTGAGAAAGATAAAGAGAGGATGAACATGATCAGAAGGGATAAAGCCCGGTAGAGTCCTTGGCGCTATCTCCCTGAGTCAGACAAGACAAGCTCCCATGTGCACGCGTCACACGCACCTAACTCACAGGTGACACGTTTCTTCTCCTGTACCTTAAATCCTTTCTTCTCATCCAATCTTGTAACTGGGTGCCACGGCCCTCTTTGTAGTACATGCAACAGCCTGCAAAAGCAAAGCCAGACACATTAATAGCATGTTGTGCAATGGGTCATAAATATTGCATCAGGCTTGTGTGAGTAGAGATCACTGACTTTTATTGTACCCTTGCTGACAGAGCCTTTCAGAACGTCCTACTATTTCTTCAGGGTATCTGTTTATCTTCAGGGCATCTGTTTTATATCTGACGATTACTTGTTTTTGTGGATTGTTTGGCAACCCCTCCAGTTCTGTTCCTTACAGTGTGGTATATACCTCAGTGACTGTGTTTCCCATGGCAGGTTTTTCTTGACATTCCCGCTGTTTGTAATTTTTTCAGAGTGAAGTCATAACTTCTACTCATTCTGTGTGTTTCTTCCAGTCGAGTTTGATGACTGCGCGGGCAACGAGGACGTTAGATTTGAGGTGTCGGACCCCAGCTTCTATGTGGATGGAGATTTGAATCTGGTTCCCCAGCGAGATGTCCTGTACAGCAGTCCTCTCCTGTTCATCCACGGGCTCGGTGCACATGCAGATGACATGGCACAGGTAGAAGTCACTGGACTGCCGGGTCAGCTGGGGCACAGTCTCAGAGTAAGTATGTCTGTTTGTGTGTGGGGCTTTTTTTTAAGATCAGTCTCTTTATTACACTTCTTTAAATCTGAAAAGGTTTGTGTCGTTAAAGATCGAAAAGGTTGCTCTTATGTAGTATTACTGGGGATAAAGACTAATGCCCTTGGTGAATAAGAGCATTTTTAGGTTGATATTTCTTTTCTGCAATTATGAAGCTACAGCCAGCAGCTGGTTAGCTTTCCAAAGGGACAGTGGTTAGCTGTGTTTCCTTGAGTCTGCTGTGGATGCTCTGGGCTAGCCCGCCATAAAAAACCCAACCCAATTGCTGGAATAAATGTCGGAAATGTCCATTTGTTGTCAACATTTATTTTGGCGATTTGGTTAGACTGTAAGCCATTCTGCCAAGGTACCTGACTCTTTAAGCCTTCAGCAAAGTTTTATAAACCTATGTCCAGTCTCCATGTCCTGATATGACACAACACTGTAGAAAAAAGCAGACAGCAGATATGAGAGTGGTATCGATCTTGTCATCCTGGCAAGAAACATATTTCAACATTTTACAAACTGTTCCTTTAACTGAGGACACAAAATGGAGAGTTTTGTAGGGAAAGCCTGCTTAAAGACGGAACACAGGTGCTAGGTGTCATTCACAATATTCATACACTAGTAATCGTAATTGCAAATTAAAAACATAAAAAAAAACATTAATCAAGTGTTCAGAGGCATCTGTTGTCAGTCAGCTTCATGCATATGTTGATTAATTCGAATCACTCAAATTTGAGACACTCATGTGACCTTAATTATCATCAATTAACATAACTGCACAACCTCAGAGTTTCCATATGTTGCAGTTGGGAAACACATTCATCGATAACTGTCAAAACCGATTGGACCTTTTAAAGAAAGTGAAAATAATTTAAGTCCAGATATCCAGGTAACTGTCATTTAAAGAAAATAGCCTTCTATTTTAAAGCGAGCACAGACAATACAGCCTCACTAAAAGATGGCAGTAAAGATGATTGACAATACATCCTCCGGGAGAGTCATATAAAAGTAAAAAGGTTTTGATTCACTGAAGAGCACCATGTGAAAGCCGCTGGAGGAGGCCACGAGAACAGCTGCTGCTGTGGCTCTGCCAAACCTACAAACATATCGTTGCCATCACCAGAGATGTGTCAGTCTCTAACACTTTTGCAGATGGCAACAACAACTCTAGTCAGCACCAAATATGTCTGAAGGTTTTTGGATTTAACGTTTGATCATAGGCAGTCTAGATTATTGATGCAGATTACTGGCATGTTTTGCCAAAATGTGTCTTGGACTATAAAGGGGTCCCCTCTGGTTTTTCACATATGGTCTACACAAGTGAGTTTTCCTCAAATAAAAGAACACATTGGATACACTTACACTTTGATGTTGTACCCAAATGTGCATATTTTTCTCTCTTCTCGTGTTTTTTTAATCATTTTTCATGCATGAGGTCATGATGGACTAGAGGAGGAGAGGACAGGGAAACATAAACGGCTCTAATGTTTCTGCACCAGGGTCTGGTGTATGAAAAATAATGCTGGCCCATTCCAGTTATATGGGAATTTGGCCAGTGCGCCTGCCCTCCAAAGCTGTGCTTTGTTTCTCTGCAAATGTGTCCTTTTGTTTGTGTACTTTATAGAAATGTGTTTCTGTGGCCAGCAAATTGACTGGCATACAAAACTCTGTGCACCTGAATAAACACCATTGTACCTCATTACACTAAGTTGATCAGGAAAAGTTGGGACTGCAGGTAATATTGGTGTTCCCTTCATTCTCTCAGCAATCATCTGTCTTCTCACGCTGCAGTGCTCAGAGTCCCACTGCTACCATTCCTTCAGCTCTTAGCTTAATGAATGTCTCCATCCCTTTAGGCATGATGTGGCTCTCATTTGTTTGTGCCTTTCGCCATTGTTTATTTGGTTAGCTAGTCCATGGTGTTACTTGGGCAAGTCATTGAGGATGTAAGTGAATTAGTCTCTTGGCAAGTTGTGTGTGGGAAGTGAGGATTCAAGTGACTAATATGACTATATGGTCAGTCCTCGGTGTGAATTTCTAGGACACATTTCTGTATGTGGATCACTTTCACATATCATTTCATTTTGTTATGCCTTTATTTTGAATAAGAGAACAGGAGTTCAGCTTTGTATGCTATGTGGGAGGCATGACTGTAATTTGGTCCACCACCTTGGTTCAGACTGAAATATCTCTACAGCTGTGTAATGCATTTCCATGATGCCTATCACTGTCTCTATAACACTGCTGTAAGACTAATGCTTGTGGTTTGAAGAAAAATGTCCCAATACATAGCATAAGGATCGCCACAAAATTTGGAACACAAATTCATGTTTTCAATCAACAACTGTGATCCTCTGACTTCTCATCTTGCACCACCTTGAGGTCAAGATATTACTTGGATACTTGACAGTCCCTTCAACCTCAGTTGTACTTTGTGTTTATTGATAATAATCTAATGTTGCCAATATGCTAAACTAATATAATTGAATGTGGTCATGGTGGACATTACAGCTTTGGCATGTTCACATTATCATTACCACCTTGTTAGCATGCCAGCATTAGTATTTATCTCACAGCACTGCTGTGCCTAAATGCAGTCTCACAGAGCAGCTAGCTTGTCTGTAGAGTTTTGGTCTTGTTACAGTGAGTAATTAAGCTGGCTGTCCACCATTTGGAGGGTCGTGGTTTGATCCCAAGCCCCTGCTTACTGAACCCCAAAATTGCCCCCAGTGGCTCTCTCCTATAAGTGTATGAGTGTGTATGAATGGGTATCTCCTGATGAGTAGGCGGCTTCTTGTGTGGTAGCCTCTCACACCTGAACACATGAATGTGCATGAGTAGGTGAATGCTGACTTGTGCTGTAAAGTGCTTTTTTAGTA
>NW_022045200.1:0-36688 GCF_900880675.1 Sparus aurata | reverse complement strand
GTCCTCCTCCTCCTCCTGCTCCTCCTCCTCCTCAGCAGGAGGTGCAGCAGACCTTCATTTGGACCATTTTAAATTCTTCCATCTCGGGGAAGTTAAAATTAGCTGTGTGCTGCCGACGGCTCTCATTCAGAAGTTATTACAGCCTGAAGGGCTCAGTTCAGTAGACTGAGTCAGACTGAGCTGCAGGTTCACAGTAAGGATGTCATAAACCTGACGGACTGTCGGGCTTCATGTGATGAGACAGACGCGTGTGAGCACTTGTCAAACAGCCGTTACAGCAACACACAGTAACAAGGCTTGTATTTTGAAATGAAAGCAGAATGAGTAGAGAGGTGAAACCATGAGGTCTCCAGAGAAATGTTAAAACAAGACGGTTAAAATCTTTATGTTTCTTTATGTTCCAACTTTACGTTTGTCAAGGGTCTTTTTCTATTTCTCTCCGCTGTTGAGCTTGCTAGTTTTGGTTTGGGCCAAAAATCCACTCGGCTGGGTTAGAAAACGCCACAAACCAGATGGTGACTTCCTTGTGAATGACAATAAAATGGAGTAGACCCAAACTGTCGCCTGTTTACAGCCTTGTACCTCGTGATAACTGGACTGAACTCAGCCGAGAGAGAGGGACTCAGTACAGAGGTGATTTACAGTACAGAGGTGATTTACAGTACAGAGGTGATTTACAGTACAGAGGTGATTTACAGTGGAGGTGATTTAAAGTACAGAGGTGATTTAAAGTACAGAGGTGATTTACAGTACAGAGGTGATTTAAAGTACAGAGGTGATTTACAGTACAGAGGTGATTTACAGTACAGAGGTGATTTAAAGTACAGAGGTGATTTACAGTACAGAGGTGATTAACAGTGGAGGTGATTTAAAGTACAGAGGTGATTTACACTACAGAGGTGATTTACAATACAGAGGTGATTTAAAGTACAGAGGTGATTTACAGTACAGAGGTGATTTACACTACAGAGGTGATTTAAAGTACAGAGGTGATTTACACAGAGGTGATTTAAAGTACAGAGGTGATTTACACTACAGAGGTGATTTACAATACAGAGGTGATTTAAAGTACAGAGGTGATTTACAGTACATAGGTGATTTACAGTACAGAGGTGATTTACAGTACAGAGGTGATTTAAAGTACAGAGGTGATTTACAGTACAGAGGTGATTAACAGTGGAGGTGATTTAAAGTACAGAGGTGATTTACAATACAGAGGTGATTTAAAGTACAGAGGTGATTTACAGTACAGAGGTGATTTAAAGTACAGAGGTGATTTACACTACAGAGGTGATTTAAAGTACAGAGGTGATTTAAAGTACAGAGGTGATTTACAGTACAGAGGTGATTTACAGTACAGAGGTGATTTACAGTACAGAGGTGATTTACAGTGGAGGTGATTTAAAGTACAGAGGTGATTTAAAGTACAGAGGTGATTTACAGTACAGAGGTGATTTAAAGTACAGAGGTGATTTACAGTACAGAGGTGATTTACAGTACAGAGGTGATTTAAAGTACAGAGGTGATTTACAGTACAGAGGTGATTTAAAGTACAGAGGTGATTTACAGTACAGAGGTGATTAACAGTGGAGGTGATTTAAAGTACAGAGGTGATTTACACTACAGAGGTGATTTACAATACAGAGGTGATTTAAAGTACAGAGGTGATTTACAGTACAGAGGTGATTTACACTACAGAGGTGATTTAAAGTACAGAGGTGATTTACACTACAGAGGTGATTTAAAGTACAGAGGTGATTTACACTACAGAGGTGATTTACAATACAGAGGTGATTTAAAGTACAGAGGTGATTTACAGTACATAGGTGATTTACAGTACAGAGGTGATTTACAGTACAGAGGTGATTTAAAGTACAGAGGTGATTTACAGTACAGAGGTGATTAACAGTGGAGGTGATTTAAAGTACAGAGGTGATTTACAATACAGAGGTGATTTAAAGTACAGAGGTGATTTACAGTACAGAGGTGATTTAAAGTACAGAGGTGATTTACACTACAGAGGTGATTTAAAGTACAGAGGTGATTTAAAGTACAGAGGTGATTTAAAGTACAGAGGTGATTTACAGTGGAGGTGATTTAAAGTACAGAGGTGATTTACAATACAGAGGTGATTTAAAGTACAGAGGTGATTTACAGTACAGAGGTGATTTAAAGTACAGAGGTGATTTACACTACAGAGGTGATTTAAAGTACAGAGGTGATTTACAGTACAGAGGTGATTTAAAGTACAGAGGTGATTTAAAGTACAGAGGTGATTTACAGTACAGAGGTGATTTAAAGTACAGAGGTGATTTACACTACAGAGGTGATTTAAAGTACAGAGGTGATTTAAAGTACAGAGGTGATTTAAAGTACAGAGGTGATTAACAGTGGAGGTGATTTAAAGTACAGAGGTGATTTACAATACAGAGGTGATTTAAAGTACAGAGGTGATTTACAGTACAGAGGTGATTTAAAGTACAGAGGTGATTTACACTACAGAGGTGATTTAAAGTACAGAGGTGATTTACAGTACAGAGGTGATTTAAAGTACAGAGGTGATTTAAAGTACAGAGGTGATTTACAGTACAGAGGTGATTTAAAGTACAGAGGTGATTTAAAGTACAGAGGTGATTAACAGTGGAGGTGATTTAAAGTACAGAGGTGATTTACAATACAGAGGTGATTTAAAGTACAGAGGTGATTTACAGTACAGAGGCGATTTAAAGTACAGAGGTGATTTACACTACAGAGGTGATTTAAAGTACAGAGGTGATTTACACTACAGAGGTGATTTACAGCGGTTCTGACCCGGACTATGACTCTGGGGAAAAGAAGACACACCAGCAGAGGACAGAGAGAGAGAGTCTGATGACATCATCAGTGTGTAAAGTCAGAATATTTTCACATGTTACTGTGAACTGAGGGTTTATTTGGACCGAACCAGATGTGACTGTGGAGACAAAACAAGAACTGTTCTGGTGACTCTGACTCAGTTCTGCGTCTTTTATCTTTATAATCTGAAGTTTTACTATTTTCTCAGACATTTGATTATTTTCTCCAAACTGAGTTTTTTTTCTCAGAATTCTGAATTTAAAGTGTCATCTTGGACTTCTTCCAGAACCAACTCTCAGGCTGAGTGAAGTGTCTGAGGATGAGTTAACGAGGTGATCAGTCTCTGACATCACTGTGGCGTCCTCTCTGTTCATGGTGTTCTGTGTCCGGGTCTTCTTACATTGACAACTTTAAATTACAGACCTCAGTCTGTATGTTCTGGTCCAAACAGAAGTTAAACGCTGTGAGTAGAGCCGAGCTGTGGCTGTGTGGAGGGATGATGTCACTTCCTGTCAGGTGAGTGTCTCTCCTGGTGAGGCTGGCCTCAGCATTGTGTGCTGCTCCGTCCTCAGATGTGACAAATTAGAGGATAATAACCTGCAGCGCCCCGTCTGATTCCAGGTTTCCTCCTCCTGCTCCTCAGCAGATTGATGTCTGATGTAATCATCCGTCACACATCTACAGATCTGAACATAAACACTTGAGACAGCCAGCAGGACTTTGAGTGTCCAGACAAACAAACACCAGTGACAGATTCTTATTGGAGGCCCTGATGAGACCGATCCGTCCCTGCATCCTGTTTTATTTCCTTGTGGTATTCACAGGGTTGATTGTGAGTCAGCTCTGTGACTCTACAGCCGTCATGCTTCTGTTGTTGTGAAGTGTCAGACTCACTTCTCTTCATCCTCTCGTGTGACTCGGCCTCCTGCAGATGTTGGATTTCTTTATTTTTTAAAGCTCAGCTCCACTAAAGGTCAGTGATGAACATCCATATTCATGTTGGATCTGCAGTGTGCTGATACTATTAAAACACTCCTCCCTCTCTTTCTTTCTGTCCAAACAGGACTCACACTCCCAGAATCCCCTGGGGCGTCTGTTAGGTGACATTAAGCTCACCGTCCTGTGTGTTGACCTTTACTTGTCGTCCCTGCTGAGTTCTCACCTCTCCACATGGCACAGACATTTAAACCAGGAGGAGACACGAGCCTGATGATCAGCAGCTCTCCTCCTCCACCGTAACGATGTGGACACATCTGTACAATAATTACATGTCATTCAGTGACATTTAGTCCACAGAGATTTAAGTGTAAAGGTGAAATGATGCGACGTCTGCAGTCACTTTGTCCTAACAGGTCAATTAAAACTCTAACCCTCTGATAATGAAAAATAGAAACTCTTTTATTCTTATTATTCTTTTTCTTCTTAAATTATTTTAGTTTAAGTGGTTTCAGAGCCTCGTGGTGACACATGAGAACAGAACCAGAATCATCCAGAGGCTCATCACACACACACACACACACACACACGCACGCACGCACACACGCACGCACACGCGCACGCACGCACGCACGCACACACGCACGCACGCACACACACACACACATTGCGTCCTCAGAGGTTTGGAGTGAAGCCTTGAATGTTTGAATCTTGTCACAGCAGCAGGATGAAGAGCAGAGTAAATGACTTCTGAACGAGCGTTTACCTCCAGTGTCTGAACGTTTCTCCACAATCAGCCTCAAACTGTGAAGCAGGAAACACCTGAAAAGACTCATTTACTCAGGATCAGCAGCTGATCCTCACTCACTGCTCCTCTCCTCCAGCAGGTCCAGCTGGTGTCAGCTGACTGAGCACCGACAGGTGAGCAGAAGCTTGTGATTGAAGTATAAAGTGAAATAAAGTATTTCTGTGTTTCTGTGTCCTCAGCGCTTCATGTCTGAAGAGCTGGTTGATGAATATGAATCATGTGTTTGTTTACCTCGGTGTCTGTATGTATAACGTATAGAGGTGAGCTGACAGTCCAACTGTTGGACACGGAGACTCAAAACCTCTTCATACCTCATCATCTGCCATCAGCTCGACGGCCTCCACCATCTAACAGAGCAGCGCGGTGTGTTCACGCTGTCATCATGGTGAACACCTCCTGACATACAGACTCACACATCTACTGACACTCTGACAGGACACAAAGCAACTGTGGAGGAAAGTGAGCCAGGAAGTCAGACTACATAGTAAGTCCTGTAATTATGTGTGAGCACCGCAGAGCTCTGATCCATCTGAACTCCAGTCAGGGAACAAACATTTAACAAGATGTCTGCGACCTGACGCAGCTTCAGTTCAGACTTCTTACAGGGCGACACTGTGATGATGTCATTTCAGCTTCTGGTCCGTTCACTGAGTCAGATCACACAGAACTCTCTTTGTTCTGGTTCTGATGTGGTGACAGTCATTCAGTCTACCTGCTGCTCACAGTTACTATTTATTGATTGATGAGTGATTCTACTGGTCAGAATTATCGTTTAGTGAGTCTGAAATCATAACGCTCAAATTCAAACTTTACACCAGCGCTTCATCACAACTCTGCAGGGCTGAGACATGACGACTCAGCAGTGTGTGTGTCTGTGTGTGTGCTTGTCTCTCTGTATGTGTGTGTGTGTGTGTCTCTGTATGTGTGTGTGTGTGTGTCTCTCTGTATGTGTGTGTGTGTGTGTCTCTGTATGTGTGTGTGTGTGTGTCTCTGTATGTGTGTGTGTGTCTCTCTCTCTGTATGTGTGTGTTTGTGTGTGTGTGTGTATGTGTCTCTCTCTGTATGTGTATGTGTGTGTGTGTGTGTGCTAGCGGGACTTCCTCCTGGACTCTGTTCAGAGGGTCTAACATTAGAAGGTGTGAGCAGGATCCATCAGATCCAGGTTCATCTTCCTCCAGCAGCTCTTATTATTCTGACGTTTGTCCTCGGGGGATGTCCTCATGGTGCGTTCAGGTGTCTGGCCACAGCTGCAGGTGTGTACTGCCTTCATGACGCTGCAGGTTCCTGTACTCTGTAAAAAGTAGTCGTTATGCAGAATATCACTCTAATTAAGATTGATTATAGTATTTGATAAATTAATGTGTTCATCACTTTAATGCTGCAGCTGGTAAATTTGGATAATAAGGTTCGTTAAACTTTGTTTTAATTATCTAAATCTGAGACACAAAGTGTTCGTTAAGATTTTTCTCTTTATAATTGAGATTACACACAAAGTCAATGCAACATTCATTTGTGTCTTTTCAAGTTGGGCAAAGCAAAAATGTGAAATTTGCAGCATCGTCGTGAGCTGCTGCTCACAGCCTCCAGCTGCAGGTCCACAACACACACCTGGAGTCTCATCAGATTTTGAAGAGGGAGAGAAAACCAGAACCAGAACCAGAACCAGAGTCTCCGCTGAGTGCTGACTTCACTCAGAGCTTCACCTGTCTTGTCAAGTCTTGTCAGAACAGTGAATAAACGTCCACAGAGTTCAGCTGTTTGTCCTGCTGAGAGCTGCTCACATTAACATGAATCATGAAGCTGATGGAGTCATCAGCACAGGTGTGAGTCATCAGCACAGGTGTGAGTCATCAGCACAGGTGTGAGTCATCAAACTGATGACGCCTGAATGAGTCACAAAAATGATTTTTTATCTGAGATATTTACGAGCTGTATAATAATTTATGAAGAAAAAGTTGACACTGACATCTGATGTGTAGCCAATCACCTGCTACTAGATCCAGTGTGTGTGTGTGTGTGTGTGTGTGTGTGTGTGTGTGTGTGTGTGTGTGTGTGTGTGTGTCCTCGGGACACTGCAGCTGCTGCCTCTGCCTGTTACCGTGGAGACCTGATGAGCTGTGACATCATCGGGGGGGTAAATGGGTTTACAGGTGGAGGAAGAGAAAAATAATGAAGAGCCGACAGAAGAAGCGGCAGAGTCTGAACAGGTGTGAACACCTGATGACAGTTTCTGATCGTGTTGTAAATGTATCAATAATGAAACGTTGAACTCAATAAATGTGACATTTCTTTATGTTTAACTGATGATCAGATCAGTGTGAGAAACATATAAAAGAACAAAAATAAATTGATTTTTTACTAAAATAAACACAGAAGGGCTTTTTCAGCCCTCAGTAGTGTGTGTGTGTGTGTGTGTGTGCGTGTGTGTGTCTGTGTGTGTGTGTGTGTGTGTGTGTGTGTGTTGTTCCATCATTCAGCACTGTGTCAAATTACTAACTGAATTGTGTGCAGCAGGAAACAGAGTCTGTCACAGATAAACACTGTGAAGGAGACCAGCCGTGTTCGGAGTGGACTTTATCAGGGTCGGTCCAAACACCTGAGTCCTGGTCCTGTTCTTTAATCAGCTGATCTGTCACACCTGTCAGGTGGAGGGATGATGGTGGGGAAGGAGAAAGACGTGCTCACTGACATGGAGTTGAATAAATAAGTGCTCAGAACCTCCTGAGACAACATTCTTTAACAGTCTTGAATCTTTGACTTCAACAGGGACAAAACAAAGTGCTGAGTTTGTTACCACGCGTACACCTGACTCAGGTACAGGTGAGCTGGAACGTTTCACTGCAGAATAAAGCACTAACATGGTTAGATCAGATTATAAACACTGCTGCAGTCCAACAATACTTACAGCACCATCTTAAATGGTCGAAGCTCCGCCCACTCTGAGTGCACAGGTGTGTCCACTCTGTCTCAGTGGACTCCACAGGTAACCTCAAGACCGAACACTGTCTGTGAAGTGAAGATCTCTCCTGTCTGTGATGTCACCACTGTTTCTACTGCAGCTCATTCACCCCCTGACCCCTGACATCACTCCCTGACCTCTGACATCACCCCCTGACCTCTGACATCACCCCCTGACCCCTGACATCACTCCCTGACCCCTGACGTCACCCCCTGACCTCTGACATCACCCCCTGACCCCTGACATCACTCCCTGACCTCTGACATCACCCCCTGACCCCTGACATCACTCCCTGACCTCTGACATCACCCCCTGACCCCTGACATCACTCCCTGACCTCTGACATCACCCCCTGACCCCTGACATCACTCCCTGACCTCTGACATCACCCCCTGACCCCTGACATCACTCCCTGACCTCTGACATCACCCCCTGACCCCTGACATCACTCCCTGACCTCTGACATCACCCCCTGACCTCTGACATCACTCCCTGACCTCTGACATCACTCCCTGACCTCTGACATCACCCCCTGACCCCTGACATCACTCCCCTGACCTCTGACATCACCCCCTGACCCCTGACATCACTCCCTGACCCCTGACATCACTCTCTGACCTCTGACATCACTCTCTGACCTCTGACATCACTCCCTGACCTCTGACATCACTCCCTGACCCCTGACATCACTCTCTGACCTCTGACATCACTCCCTGACCTCTGACATCACTCCCTGACCTCTGACATCACTCTCTGACCTCTGACATCACTCCCTGACCTCTGACATCACCCCCTGACCTCTGACATCACTCCCTGACCCCTGACATCACTCCCTGACCTCTGACATCACTCCCTGACCCCTGACATCACTCCCTGACCTCTGACATCACCCCCTGACCCCTGACATCACTCTCTGACCTCTGACATCACTCCCTGACCTCTGACATCACTCCCTGACCCCTGACATCACTCTCTGACCTCTGACATCACTCCCTGACCCCTGACATCACTCCCTGACCTCTGACATCACCCCCTGACCCCTGACATCACTCTCTGACCTCTGACATCACTCCCTGACCTCTGACATCACCTCCTGACCCCTGACATCACTCTCTGACCTCTGACATCCCCCCCTGACCTCTGACATCACCCCCTGACCCCTGACATCACTCCCTGACCTCTGACATCACCCCCTGACCCCTGACATCACTCCCTGACCCCTGACATCACTCTCTGACCTCTGACATCACTCTCTGACCTCTGACATCACTCCCTGACCTCTGACATCACTCCCTGACCCCTGACATCACTCTCTGACCTCTGACATCACTCCCTGACCTCTGACATCACTCCCTGACCTCTGACATCACTCTCTGACCTCTGACATCACTCCCTGACCTCTGACATCACCCCCTGACCTCTGACATCACTCCCTGACCCCTGACATCACTCCCTGACCTCTGACATCACTCCCTGACCCCTGACATCACTCCCTGACCTCTGACATCACCCCCTGACCCCTGACATCACTCTCTGACCTCTGACATCACTCCCTGACCTCTGACATCACTCCCTGACCCCTGACATCACTCTCTGACCTCTGACATCACTCCCTGACCCCTGACATCACTCCCTGACCTCTGACATCACCCCCTGACCCCTGACATCACTCTCTGACCTCTGACATCACTCCCTGACCTCTGACATCACCTCCTGACCCCTGACATCACTCTCTGACCTCTGACATCCCCCCCTGACCTCTGACATCACCCCCTGACCCCTGACATCACCCCCTGACCCCTGACATCACTCTCTGACCTCTGACATCACTCCCTGACCTCTGACATCACCTCCTGACCCCTGACATCACTCTCTGACCTCGGACATCCCCCCCTGACCTCTGACATCACCCCCTGACCCCTGACATCACTCCCTGACCTCTGACATCACTCCCTGACCTCTGACATCACTCCCTAACCTCTGACATCACTCCCTGACCTCTGACATCACCCCCTGATTCTGACATCACTCCCTGACCTCTGACATCACTCTCTGACCTCTGACATCACTCTCTGACCTCTGACATCACTCCCTGACCTCTGACATCACTCCCTGACCTCTGACATCACTCTCTGACCTCTGACATCACTCTCTGACCTCTGACATCACTCCCTGACCTCTGTCATCACTCTCTGACCTCTGACATCACCCCCTGACCTCTGACATCACTCTCTGACCTCTGACATCACCCCCCTGACCTCTGACATCACTCTCTGACCTCTGACATCACTCCCTGACCTCTGACATCACCCCCCTGACCTCTGACATCACTCCCTGACCTCTGACATCACCCCCTGACCTCTGACATCACTCTCTGACCTCTGACATCACTCCCTGACCTCTGACATCACTCTCTGACCTCTGTCATCACTCCCTGACCTCTGACATCACTCTCTGACCTCTGACATCACTCTCTGACCTCTGACATCACTCCCTGACCTCTGTCATCACTCTCTGACCTCTGACATCACTCCCTGACCTCTGACATCACTCCCTGACCTCTGACATCACTCTCTGACCTCTGTCATCACTCCCTGACCTCTGACATCACTCTCTGACCTCTGACATCACTCTCTGACCTCTGACATCACTCCCTGACCTCTGTCATCACTCTCTGACCTCTGACATCACCCCCTGACCTCTGACATCACTCTCTGACCTCTGACATCACCCCCTGACCTCTGACATCACTCTCTGACCTCTGACATCACTCCCTGACCTCTGACATCACCCCCTGACCTCTGACATCACTCCCTGACCTCTGACATCACCCCCCTGACCTCTGACATCACTCTCTGACCTCTGACATCACTCCCTGACCTCTGACATCACTCTCTGACCTCTGTCATCACTCCCTGACCTCTGACATCACTCCCTGACCTCTGACATCACTCCCTCGCCTCTGACATCACTCCCTGACCTCTGTCATCACTCTCTGACCTCTGACATCACCCCCTGACCTCTGACATGCTCATGTTTGTGTATGTTCCGTGTTCTGTGGAGACCTCTGTGTTAGGCTCTGTTAGGTGTAGCCACAGAACCACTTGGTTAGTCTTAGTGTTAGAGAACATGGTGTGTGGTGGTTCTGACACATCCAGTGGTTTCACTCTGACACATGTTGAACCGCTGTCCTGAACAGTGGTCTGTGGCTTGGCAGCCTTCACCTGAACGATCTGAATTCAGCTGAAAATGATCCTCCTCCTCAAACTATCCCACAGAGAGTCAGTGAGTTGATACAATATTAAAATGATCTCTCTTGTCTGTTTGATGAACCACAACACAAGATGATACTGTTGATAGTTCGCCTCCTGGAGCTGTGTGTTCTAATCCAGATAGTCTGGTACATTTTACACCAATATCAGCAGAACAGATACAAAAAGGTCTTGTGTGACATTCAAAGGGGAATTATTTTATTCATCTTCACAGAAACAGATCTGATGATATCTGATGATATATACACATATATACATGCACTATATTGCCAAAAGTATTCACTCACCCATCCAAATAATTGAAATCAGGTGTTCCAATCACTTCCATGGCCACAGGTGTATAAAAGCAGCACCTCAGCACACGGACTGTTTCTACAAACGTGTGAAAGAATGTGTCGCTCTCAGGAGCTCAATGGATTCCAGTGTGGTACTGTGATAGGATACCACCTGTGACACAAGTCCAGCCGTGAAGTTTCCTCGCTCCTAAATATTCCACAGTCAGCTGTCAGTGGTATTATAACAAAGTGGAAGTGATTGGGAACGACAGCAACTCAGCCACGAAGTGGTCGGCCACGTAAACTGACGGAGCGGGTCAGCGGATGCTGAGGCGCAGAGTGCACAGAGGTCACCAACTTTCTGCAGAGTCCATCGCTACAGACCTCCAAACTTCATGTGGCCTTCAGATTAGCTCAAGAACAGCGTAGAAAGCTTCATGGAATGGGTTTCCATGGCAGAGCAGCTGCATCCAAGTCGGACATCAGCAAGTGCAATGCAAAGCATCGAATGCAGTGGTGTAAAGCACGCCGCCACTGGACTCTAGAGCAGTGGAGACGTGTTCTCTGGAATGACGAATCGCTCTTCTCCATCTGGCAATCTGATGGATGAGTCTGGGTTTGGCAGTTGCCAGGAGAACAGTTCTTGTCTGACTGCATTGTGCCAAGTGTAAAGTTTGGTGGAGGGGGATTCTGGTGTGGGGTTGTTTTCAGGAGCTGGACTCGGCCCCTGAGTTCCAGTGAAAGGAACTCTGAATGCTTCAGCATACCAAGAGATGTTGGACAATTCATACACACATGTGTGTATGTATATGTGTATTTAACATCTCTTAAAATGTTGTGATCCATTAGTTGTAACTTGTATGAATGTTCCTGTAAACAGACTGTATCATGTGTGTCACTGCTAATGTCAGTCTTTACCTGTGGAGTACACTGATTCAGACTGGACTCACCTGTGACTGTCAGTTACAGAGACACTCCCACAGGTGACACACACCTGTGCACTCAGAGTGGGCGGAGCTTCATCTATTTAAGATGGTGCTATAGGAGCTGTCTGAATCAGTGTGATGAAGGTCCAGTGGTGCTGGCAGTGTTCTGATGAGCTGTGTCTGTTTTAATGTTTGCTGTGAGTCTCCATGTTTTCAGTCTGCCACATCTGATAAAGACAAAACTAAACGGGACAATAAAACCCATCAGACAGCGTGAGCAGCTCAACAAACAGAAGCAGAACTTTCTGGTTCTGTTTCTGGAGTTCTGTTCTCAGCTCAGACTGTTGAAGACGACGTCACATGAGCACTGAGCAGCTGAACTTTGTCTCATTGTTGGTTTAAAGGTTGTCTGACCTGCTGCTGCAGACGTCACTCAGTTGTGATTTATGATCATAACTTTTGTAATCTTGGTCATGGTTGTAAAATAATGTACTTATTTTAACACAAACCATCTGTTGCTTCACCTAATCAAGATGTTTGATTTGTTACCATGGCAACATAGCTCACCTGACTGTCACTTCTCTCTACAGACAGGGATGATAGAATGATGACATCATAACAATGTGAACTGACTCACAGTCTCAGCTGTAGAGCAAACTTTATGATTGTTCTGGTCCAGCCTGGTGTTGGTGCTGCAGACGGATCATATTGGTCCATTACAGTCCACAGTCTTTCCTCTCTGAGCTGATTGTGTGTTGAGGCTGAGATGCCGCTCTCATATTGGCTCTTCATGAGGTCACCGCGCCGCCGAGTCAGTAAACACATCCATCACAGAGAGGCAGAGGAGGCCGAGACGTGACCCAGCATCACAGCTCAACATCAGCAGCCAGTCACATGGGCTGAGGGATGGTCAGCAGCTCACAGTGGACACGTCATGATGGAGAGATGTTGGTGTGTGAACATAGAAAGAGTCACATGATGACGGCGCACACAGACCTGATAGATGATCTGACTGCGGGTAAGATGGAGGCTGCCGCTGCGTCATCACGGGATCATTTCTGTCAGCTGTGTTAGTGGACGGACCGGACTGAAATATATCAGCTGCTCTGATGGTTGTGATGAAATATGATTCACACATTCATGTTCACGCCACGATGACCTGTAGTAACCCCACAGCTCCGAGTACAGGAACCTGTACCACTGTGTTACACATCACACTTCAGTCCATCTGCTCCATCAGAGGAACAACCGTTATCATCCCTGGTGTCTGCCTGTTGGTCTGTGATGTCACTGTGGGCCTGTGTGATGTCACTGTGGGTCTGTGATGTCACTCTGGGTCTGTGTGATGTCACTGTGGGTCTGTGATGTCACTGTAGGTATGTGATGTCACTGTGGGTCTGTGTGATGTCACTGTGGGTCTGTGATGTCACTGTAGGTATGTGATGTCACTGTGGGTCTGTGATGTCACTGTGGGTCTGTGTGATGTCACTGTGGGTCTGTGATGTCACTGTAGGTATGTGATGTCACTGTGGGTCTGTGATGTCACTGTGGGTCTGTGTGATGTCACTGTGGGTCTGTGTGATGTCACTGTGGGTCTGTGATGTCACTGTAGGTATGTGATGTCACAGTGGGTCTGTGATGTCACTGTGGGTCTGTGTGATGTCACTGTGGGTCTGTGTGATGTCACTGTGGGTCTGTGATGTCACTGTAGGTATGTGATGTCACAGTGGGTCTGTGATGTCACTGTGGGTCTGTGTGATGTCACTGTGGGTCTGTGTGATGTCACTGTGGGTCTGTGTGATGACACTGTGGGTCTGTGTGATGTCACTATGGCTCTGTGATGTCACTGTGGGTCTGTGATGTCACTGTGGGTCTGTGTGATGTCACTGTGGCTCTGTGATGTCACTGTGGGTCTGTGATGTCACTGTAGGTATGTGTGATGTCACTGTGGGTCTGTGATGTCACTGTGGGTCTGTGATGTCACTGTGGGTCTGTGTGATGTCACTGTGGGTCTGTGATGTCACTGTAGGTATGTGATGTCACTGTGGGTCTGTGATGTCACTGTGGGTCTGTGATGTCACTGTGGGTCTGTGATGTCACTGTGGGTCTGTGTGATGTCACTGTGGGTCTGTGATGTCACTCTGGGTCTGTGATGTCACTGTGGGTCTGTGTGATGTCACTGTGGGTCTGTGATGTCACTGTGGGTCTGTGATGTCACTGTGGGTCTGTGATGTCACTGTAGGTATGTGATGTCACTGTAGGTATGTGATGTCACAGTGGGTCTGTGATGTCACTGTAGGTCTGTGTGATGTCACTGTGGATCTGTGATGTCACTGTAGGTATGTGTGATGTCACTGTGGGTCTGTGATGTCACTGTAGGTATGTGTGATGTCACTGTGGGTCTGTGATGTCACTGTGGGTCTGTGTGATGACACTGTGGGTCTGTGATGTCACTGTAGGTATGTGTGATGTCACTGTGGGTCTGTGATGTCACTGTAGGTATGTGATGTCACTGTGGGTCTGTGATGTCACTGTAGGTATGTGTGATGTCACTGTGGGTCTGTGATGTCACTGTAGGTATGTGTGATGTCACTGTGGGTCTGTGATGTCACTGTAGGTATGTGTGATGTCACTGTGGGTCTGTGATGTCACTGTAGGTCTGTGATGTCACTGTGGGTCTGTGATGTCACTGTAGGTATGTGATGTCACTGTGGGTCTGTGATGTCACTGTAGGTATGTGTGATGTCACTGTGGGTCTGTGATGTCACTGTAGGTCTGTGATGTCACTGTGGGTCTGTGATGTCACTGTAGGTATGTGTGATGTCACTGTGGGTCTGTGATGTCACTGTAGGTATGTGTGATGTCACTGTGGGTCTGTGTGATGTCACTGTGGGTCTGTGATGTCACTGTTGTGTCTCTGCAGGTGTGTGTTGCTGATACAGGTTCACTGACAGTATTCCTCCTGTTGTCTGAACAAAGTGAAGACATCAGAGTAATTTTCTTGTCATTACTTTGTGTTCATCATGTCCACAGCTTGTCAGAGACAAAGTGAGTCTATAATAAGAACTGTGCGGGTCATTAAACTCCGTGGGTGTGTGTTTGATTCAGCAGCTTGTGAAACTGTGTTCCCTCATGTTAATATATCTTTCAGAGCATGGAGCTGCTCTGCTCTGATGCCAGAGGCTCCGACTGCAGCAGCGTACAGAGGCGAGGTGAAGCCGCGTGGAAAATAACACTGCAGGGAAATGAAGTGTGACAGGACGCTACAGCGAGGCAGGAAGGTGGCACACTTTCTCTTTTTGTAGTGGAAGTGTGGAAAAGGCTGGATGAGCTCTCTAAGGAGGAACCTGGAGGACCCACAGAGGAGGTGTCAGTGATCTGCAGCCAGTCTGACATCCGTCTGAAGCCTTCACCTGTCAAACTGGACTGTTGGCTCAGGTGTAGGATCACATGTGTCTGTAGCTAACTGCAGTTAGCATCTGTCTGGTTCCTCTGTGGGATTACTGAACTGTATTCTGTATTATTAAAGAAAATGATCTGTGTGTCAAACACAAGGTTGTGATCCTTCCAGGTTCTGTTCATCCAGATAATCTCCACAGATGAAAACCACTCTGTCATGTCTGAAGCTAAATTTACACCACACCACTAAGAGTCTTACTGCACAGTTACTATCCAGGTTTTCTATAAACTGATCAATGTACAAGTTGTAAAGTCAGAGTTAGAACAGTGTGTAACTAAAGTGGCCTGTAAAGACGGACTAGTGAGTAGATGAGTCTCCGTGTTCGCTGTGAGGACGTTTAATGTCCCCGACAACCTCTGTAGTCTCATTCAGACACTCGTTAGCAACCGCTAACTGTTGTTAACACATGAAGAGCTTCATGATTAAACTGTGGGACATTAATGATGATTTATGTTGGAGAACAAAATGTGTGATTATGTTCAGCCTTGGTACGTTACAGCAGCTCCATCCAGAATACAAATAGAGAGATCTGACACACAGTGTGGAGCTGAAGCCTGGCTGTCACTCGTTCTGTCAGGTTGTGTCCTTCAAACCCGTGCAGACTGAATCTGTGCTGCGGTTTAGTTCTGAAGTCTGAAGCAGCTGAAACTCGTCCTCAGCTTCAGTGTGAGTTGTTCTCTGTCACTTTCAATCAACAGCTGATGTTTTCATCACTTATCACCTTTCCTTCTGTTTTTAAAAAACATCTGTTAGTCTGTTTCTCTTGTTTCTCATCTGCAGTTCTTTTTATGATGAATCTGTTGTTGGTCATTTTTGCCTCTTTTCTCACTTTTGTCTTTGTTTTCTCCTCATTTGAAATGTTTTCACATGAAATAATCCTGATTACAATCAGGAAGACAGGTGTGTAATGATGAATCGTAAAGAGGGCGGGATCAGTGTAGTCTACTGGTACATCACAGCTCTTCATCCTCCTCCTCCTCCTCCTCCTCGTCTTCAGATAATAGGAGTAGTGGCTGTGTGAAGAGGAGGTGTTTCCGGGGAGACGCGCTCACATGAGGAGATAATCAACACTTTAAATGTCTTTGAGCTTCATCCAGAACTCTGAGGACCATTTCCAGTTTTCATTTGACTAAACATTCAGCACACGCTCGTCTCTAACAATAGAGACAGAGTTGAGATGAGCATCAGAACCAGAACACGTTCAGCCCACAGCTCCTCACTGGGAGTGTGATGACTGAGCTTTAAAGCAACATTATGCAGAAACGTAACCTCAAAGTAAAAGTTACTTTGGTACACAGCACCAGTGTTGGGTAACATTACTTTTAAAAGTAACTCATTACAAGATTACTGCCATTAAAAAGTAACTTGTTACTGTAACTTTTGGTAACTAAAGTACTCTAACACGTTAGAAAGTGTAAAACCTCTGAGTGACTGGTTGAGTGTGTGTTCTACCGTCCAGGCGGCGCGAAGCCTGCAGTGGATGGATGGACTCTACGTCACTCTGTAGCTCCTCAGTGCTGCCTGATCACAGAACGACAGGAAACAGTCCGACAGCGAGCTGAGCAGAACAGTGTGGACACAGCTGACTGCAGCAGAACAGCAGAACAGTCCGTCGGGCTCAGACCGGATCTGATCTGAAACATGTCAGTCTGTGACGCCGACACAAACCATAAAAACACAAATACAATGACAGTGAAGAGCTTTTTTTTTTATTCCTACATACAAACCATTAAACTTGCATTTCACCGGGACGTTGCTCTCGTCAAAATAATCTGAATATTAATATACAGTTGATGCGTCCTCGCTGCTACACTGAATGAACTCGCTAGAGAAACACAATCAGAGACGATGCTTCAGTGAGCTTATCTCATTTTTGTGTTAACAAAAGGAAAAGACAGCAAGAGTAACAGATCACTTTTATGAAAAACTAATTAAATCACATTCAGAACTAACGCATAACGGATTACTTTGTAACAAGTTATGTTCATGATACGAGCATCACTCTTACATCTTTAAACTGTGTCTAATCAGCCGTGAATGAGGCCCTGATTTAACTGGGAGCCAGTGAAGGCGGATGAGAGTGGGGGTGATGTGTTGCCAGGGCTTGGTGCGGGTCAGGACCCTGGCAGCAGAGTTCTGCACATACTGGAGCCTGTCCAGGGTTTTGGAAGGGAGCCCGGACAGGACTCCATTGCAGTAGTCCAGGTGGGAGGTGATGAAGGCATGGATGAAGGTCTCAGCCACAGGTTCAGAGAGAGAGGGCCGGAGTCTGGAGATGTTGGAGATGGTAAAAAGCTGATTTTGTAATGGATTTTATGTGTGATTGGAAAGATAGTGTGGAATCAAGGATGACACCCAGGGTGTGGACTTCCGTGGATGGGGAGATAGTGCAGCCGTCCACGTCCAGGAGAAGATCTCCAACCTTCTGGAGCAGCGCCTTGGAGGCCACAACCATGAGCTCTGTTGTATTGGTGTTTAATTTGAGCAGATTTGATGTCATCCAGAGTTTTATATCATGTAGGCAGTTGACGAGTGACTGTGGGGGTAGCTGGGTGGATGGTTTGGTGCAGAGATATAATTGAGTATCATCAGCATAAGAATGGAAGTTGAGACCGTGTTTGTGAATTATCTGACCAAGGGGGAGCATGTAGATGGTGAAGAGGAGGGGTCCAAGCACAGAGCCTTGAGGCATGCCCTGGTTGACTGGAGCTGGGGTGGAACTGGAGTCTCCAATGGTGACAAACTGTTTCCTGTTTGTTAAATAGGACTGGAACCAGGAGAGTGCTGTACCGGTGAGACCAAGGTAGTCAGATAGGTGTGTGAGGAGGATGGTGTGGGAGATTGTGTCAGAGGCTGCAGAGAGGTCCAGGAGGACCAGAATACTGATGTGGCCAGAATCTGCAGCGATGAGGAGGTCGTTGGTGATCTTGATGAGGGCAGTTTCTGTGCTGTGGCGCGCCCTGAAGCCAGACTGAAGGCGTTTATAGAGCTCATGGTTGGACATGTGCTGCTGGAGTTGGACAGCAACTGCTCTTTCCAGGATTTTGCTAAGGAAAGGAAGGTTGGAGATCAGCCGGTAGTTGTGTAAGTCCTCTGGGTCCAGACCTGGCTTCTTGAGGATGGGGGTAACTGAAGCTGTTTTGAAGGTGGACGGTACAATGCCAGACTCTAGGGACGAGTTGATAATTTCCATTATGAGGGGGCATAGGGCAGGCAGTGAATATGGAAGTTAAATCAAGTCATTAATCAAGAGCATAGATTTTCAGTTTGAGAGCATGATTTCATTCCTTTTCAGAGACACAGCTCCTTCGCGTGCTCACATTTTTTCTCCTCATGCTCACATTTTGTGCTTGCATTTAAATTTCTTCTGCTCTCTTTCAAAATGTCTGCTTAAAGTAAAAAATCACATGCCTGTGTTCACATTTCTCCTTCTTGCAAACAAAAATGTCGTTCGCATTCAAATGTGCCCTCTGCGCGCTCAGATCTAAAGTGCACGCGCTCAGAACACACACCTGCTCACAGGTCAAGTTCTGCTCTCGGATCTCTCCTCTGCTCACGGATTTTTCTTGTGTATCAACACTGTCAACCAATAGAAGGCCGGCTACTGTTGACCAATCAGATTATCCCCGCTTCTTTGCGGATGCGTTCGCTGTACTTCAAGGAGCGTCGCATACGGGCGGGCACTGTTTCTACCGGGTTTATCTACTTCATCCTCCAGGCTGTTAAATGTGTTGGTTCCCTTTATTTATGACGACTTTTGGAATAAAATATCAGTTAATCAATACACGAGCACCGGTGCTTTTCATTACAATAGCTACATCAACATAAAGTAGAACAATAGCGGCTCTACTTTCGCCATATTAGCCAATAGCCAGCTGCCCAGGCAGCGGGATATGTTATATAGTATAAATACTGGAGCACTAGTATGTTTGAGACGATAGTGCAGCGGTTAAGAATGTCAATTTATGATGCTTTTTGCATCTTGGGACGCTGGTTCGCCTCCCGGCCCGGCGTACAGAGCGGGGTGTAAATGTACCGTATATTACCAAATAATATCCGCGTGTCAATTAACCGCAGGGTCCCTTTAAACGCCGATGCAGGTGTATATTTTGATAAATAACCGCTGGTTCCAAATAAATGCTGGGTCTAAATCATTTATTCTTTTTTAATCAAGGAAGAAGACGTGACCACTGACACTGCACGTTTTTCTTCTTCGCCTTTTTCACGCGTTGTGCTGCTTTCTGTCAGTCAGTATCACACTGATGATCGCCATGGCTCCGGTGCAGCAACAAAATAACAAGTATGACTTGAAATTCAAACTTTCTGTCGTAAAATATGCAGAGGAAAACTCGGGAAAACCGTGAGTGACAGACAGCAGAGATGAGGAGTTTGCAGCGAGTGCGAGTTGGATGAATCGTTTCCTCCGCCGCAACTTGCAGGAGGATGCCAGAGAATTCACCGAGAAGCTGGCGAAGTTTGTGACATTTTCATTCCGGATTTTGAGAGGAAGGAATTAAACGCCTGTCCCAAATAAACGCCTGGTCTGTTAAGTGATTGAGACAAATAAATGCCGTGGCTATTATTTGGTATTTTACGGTATGATAGCTCGCTCGGCCGGGGAGAGAGACATGGATCACAGTGCTCAGCTGCAGACACAGCAGAGAGGTGACGAGACGCGACTCATCATGACTGACAAGCATCAAGGCCACTCAGCGTTACCTTACTGACCCGCCCCCAGATATTTCATTCACAAAAACAGGGCCTGTGGCAATTCTGGACAGCTGTTTTTTTTTTCTTCTTTTTTTCTTCTTCTTCCTTCATGGACCCCCTGACAAACGCTTAACAAGAGATGATAGAGTATTTTTCATTCATTACACGAGCGAGGGTGCCGGCCGGGCCGGGATGCGAACCAGCGTCCCATGATGCAAAAAGTAATATGAACAAAAGCTTTTAACCACTGTACTATCATCACAATCATGCTCACTTTTCAGTATTTATACTATATAACATATCCCGCTGCCTGGGCAGCTGGCTATTGGCTAATATGGTGAAAGTAGAGCCGCTATTGTTCTACTTTATGTTGATGTAGCGATTGTAATGAAAAGCACCGGTGCTCGTGTATTGATTAACTGATATTTTATTCCAAAAGTCGTCATAAATAAAGGGAACCACCACATTTAACAGCCTGGAGGACCGAAGTAGATAAACCCGGTAGAAACAGTGCCCGTCCGTATGCGACGCTCCTTGAAGTACAGCGAACGCATCCGCAAAGAAGCGGGTATAATCTGATTGGTCAACAGTAGCCGGCCTTCTATTGGTTGACAGTGTTGATACACAAGAAAAATCCGTGAGCAGAGGAGAGATGCGAGAGCAGAACTTGACCTGTGAGCAGGTGTGTGTTCTGAGCGCGTGCACTTTAGATCTGAGCGCGCAGAGGGCACATTTGAATGTGAGCGACATTTTTGTTTGCAAGAAGGAGAAATGTGAACACAGGCATGTGATTTTTTACTTTAAGCAGACATTTTGAAAGAAAGCAGAAGAAATTTAAATGCAAGCACAAAATGTGAGCATGAGGAGAAAAAATGTGAGCACGCGAAGGAGCTGTGTCACTGAAAAGGAATGAAATCATGCTCTCAAACTGAAAATCCATGCTCTTGATTAATGACAGGATTTAACTTCCATAAGTGAAGACTTCACCAGAGTTGTTGGCATGGGGTCCAGAGAGCAGGTGGAGGCTTTTGCCACCTTCTATCACCCCCTCAGGTGCTGATTGACAGCACCTGAGGGGGTGATAGAACCTGAAGTTACAGAACCTGGGGTGATAGAACCTGGGGTGATAGAACCTGAGGGGGGGTTACAGAAACTGGGGTGACAGAACCTGGGGTGATAGAACTTAAGGCTACAGAACCTGTGGGGGTTACAGAACCTGTGGGGTGACAGAACCTTCTCAGTAGCTGCCCCCCTCCATCCCCAAGCATCTCAGAGACTGTACAGACGGCACAATCCTAAATATGTTCACCAAAACTCATCATTTTAAAACTGCTTTTCATTTATAACTTCTGTCTCTTTTTGTATTTTTAGTGTGTTGTTTTTATTATTCTGCTTTTAACCTTTAAGGTGTCTTTGTGTACCCTTTTAAACATGTGTTTTATAGCAGAATAGCAGAATTATTTTCATGCTTTTTCCCATGTATTTGAATGAATAATATTCAGTTACCCAATGAGGATTTTCCTTCCTCCTGAGTATGGACAAATTATACTAGTTAAAAATGCAATATCTATTTGAGTAGTCTTTGAATCCTGATATGATCTCATGTATGCTGCCCAGTCCTCAGGCTGACTCAGTGTTGTGTTTAAAGCAGGGCAGGTTTCTTGTCCGGTGTAGAAACAGCAGAGGTAACACCAGACTGCTGGGCAGACAGAACCAGGCCACCAACATCCCGATCAAACATGTAACACTCTCGCGTATCACATTGGTATAATACAGCATAGTGAAAGTGATGATGCACAAGAATCTCATTAACAGAGCTCCCAGGATTACCATGATCGTGTGGAAAGCCCTCTGCTTTGATTGGTCAACACGCTGCCTGTTCCCACCCACTTCCCCAGGCCCTGGACGAATCAGAACGCAGAGAACAGAAACGCTGCAGAAAGAGGCGGTAACAGTTGAGAGGACCAAGTACGCAAAATTAAGGATGGCGTCACCAAAAATGCCAAGCCGTGGGAGAGCCTGCGTGCAAAAACTCAGCAGCCAAACACACCCAATGCTGACATTTCTGATCCTGACTCCGCCCCCCTGTCTCAGCCCCAGGTAGGTGACGGGGTGAACAACAGCCAGGTAGCGCTCCACACAGGTGAGGAGGTGAAACAGAGTCCGTCCAGTTGAGGTAAAAAAGAAGATAAACTTCCCCACCTGCTCTACACTGTTGGTTTGAGTGTAGGCTCCACAATAGTAGAACAAATATCCCACAACACCAAAAATCTCCAGGACAGCCATGTGGAAGGTGATGATGTCAGAGTGGCTCATCGCTGCCGTGGCAACCGAGCGTTGTTTCCTCCATCGCTGGTGGCCAACGTAGAGAACGAGGATGAAGAGAGGGAGGAGGAGGATGTAGCTGATGCAGATGGCTGCATAGACGGAATGAGTTGTTCTGAAGAGCTCACAGTCATCCAGCTGAGGATCAAGGGAGGAGTTGGCTGTCATGGCTATTTGTTTGACTGGATGGACAGACACGGAAAAGAGTGAAAACAGCATCAATATTTTAAAAAGTGGGAATTTGTTAAACAGCAAAGTGAACACCTGATATGGACTTTGTATTCCTTTCTAAAAACAAAACCAAAGATGTTTGCAGAATGTTGTGTGAGCAGGAGAGAGTTGGTAAAGATCCAGACCTTCAGGAGGAATAATGACCTGGGGAAAGATTCTACTCTGATCCGGAGACATTTACTGACGGGAGGAGAGCTCAGAGATTACTTTTTATATTCTGGGATTAAATCAAATGTAACCAGGTGGGAGGGAGGGAGTCAAGCTATGCGGGGTCGAGGTGAAGTCTTGAGTCTTTTGCTGAAGACAGAGAGCGACTCTGCTGTCCTAGTTGGTCGGGAGTTCGTTCCACCACTGAGGCTCCAGAAAAGAGAAGAGCCATTGCTCTCAGTGATGGCGGTACCAGCCGGCCCGCGGATGTAGCAGAGCGCAGTGCTCTCTCTGGGCCGTGTGGTCTGAACAGTGTTTGGAGGTAGACGGGTGCAGCTCCACTGACGGCCTTGAAGACCAGCACCATCGTCTGGAATCAGATGTGGGCCGCAACAGGAAGTCAGTGGAGGTCACGGAGGAGGCGGGTCACATGGGAGAATTTGGGTAGATTGTAAACGAGGCGCAGTGCAGCATTCTGGATACACTGCAACGGTCTCAGAGGCTGAGAGTCCAGCCAAGAGGGAGTTGCAGTAGTCCAGGTGGGAGATGACCAGCGCTTGGACCAGGAGGTGCAAATCTGCAGGATCGGGCCACAGCAGTGATGAAGGCAATACTGTGATGTCTTCAACAGTGACTGACAAGTCCACTGAGTCTAGTAGACTCATTGACTCGGTGAGGAGGCCCGTCTCAGTGGAGTGAGCAGTCCTGAAGCCTGACCGATTTGGGTCAGGGAGGTTGTTTTGTGAAAGATAGGAGGACAGTTGGTTGTAGACGGCACACTCAAGGATTTTGGAGAAAAATGAAAGAAGAGAAACAGGTCTGTAGTTTCGGATGGACTTTACTTCATGAACGTAACCTTACAGAGAGGAGACAGAGAACCAGAACCAGAACCAGAACCAGAGTCTCTGCTGAGTGCTGACTTCACTCAGAGCTTCACCTCAATAAAACAAACATTATCACTAGCCCTTTTTACACAGCGTCTCCGCATTATCTCCAGAGCGGTGGTTCGCCATTTCTCCACCGATGGTGATTCACACAGAGCGAAGCATCTCCGCCTTCACGTGTGTAATTCACACAGAAAGCGGCGCTGCGGCTCCTAAAGAGGCGTGACGGTGACGTCATGTTGATGACGTCGGTGTTTCCCAGGTGTTCCCTCTGTTAATCCAAACCCGCAGACAGTTTATAATCATATGCTGTTATAATGTGTAGTGATCGAGATCCTGACCCACCAAACATCCTGGAAAGTGACGAAGTTAAGTTTTTTGCGTTAAAGTTCCCGGTCCAGAGGACTGACAGTCCCGTGATTTATTTTCATCACAAACACTCGGAGTGAAATTTCCCCCCTCTGCACATCTGAAACTTTCACACAGAGGAGGGTGCGGAGAATTGGCGCAGGATCCCTGCATGCAAACGGCATTGTGAAAGAGGCTACTGATGAAGATCTGTCTGTGTGACTCAGACGAGGTGTGTTAAAGTGTTCTTCTGGTTCTGTTCGGTCTCGTTCTCAGACTTCCTTCCTCTCTGACTCTCCTGAAGTTACAGACAGACGACAGATGAAACGTCACTTCGAGGATTCTGGAGGATTTCTGTGTTTGAACGTTGTTGAAACATTTGAGATGATGTGAGAACTCACCAACATGAAGCACAAAGGTCGAGCAGTTTCAGCACGTGTTAATATAAAATCTGACAGATGTCTTTAACACACTGTAAGATCACTAAAACTTTCCCTCCGTCTACATCAGACACAGTCTCACAGTCTCTCCTTTCCCTGTATAATTCATTTGACGGTCATCTACAGTTATAAGAGCTGTTGTTACATAAGCAACATTCCAACGTCTATATCGGTGGCATATAATGCCGGACCACCTCTAGTTCATACATGCAAGATTTGTGGCATAATTACATTTGAGGGAAAGAAGAGCAGCAGACTCCAACATGGAGGAAGCTGTCCTGCCAGCTGCGTCACAGCAGCAGCAGCAGCTGTTGAATTGTTAACGGTCAGAGAGACGAGGCATCGTTTACAGACTGTCATCAGACAGAACAAACTGTGTGTACGTAAAGAGGAACTCACCTGGTTGTGTGATTCAGGCACAATATCTGGACAGAAGACACCACAGGACAAACAGGATTAATACCAGAACACCAGAGAAATGCAACTTTAACATATACTAATCTAACATGCTGTTATTTCAATCTGTTAGATAAAGGTTAGTGCACGTATTCTACAGATATTATCTGATATAATGTGACAAGTAAATGACAGCAGATTACAGTAAATATCATTTGTTCATAATAACAGAGCAGCATGAAGTTTCCCACCTCGTCAGCTGTTTGTTGGTGGTCGTCTGCAGACTCACTGACTGCTGTTCACTGGATCCAGCTGCAGATATACAATAATACCAATGTGAGTGTGCAGGCGTGGGTTATTCATGATGTCCATGTGTCAGAGTGACTGATGGAAGCAGGAGATGTTTTGCATGTTATAAAACAAAGTTATGATGATTGTCTACCATAAATCACTTCAGGCAAATGTTGACATCATTATTCAGGGAACATGTGAGCGGCTGAGCAGCTGCTGGTGCTGAACATCTGGATCTGAAGCTTGAAACCTGTCACCTGACACCACGTCTCATTCCTGCCCTGGAACATACTGACTGTGGGACTGTCGGTCGGGTCGGCTGTCTCTTTAAACACTGAGGTGGAAATTGGACGTTGAGTTGAGTGTTATTTCAAACTGAGGATGTTTGAGATAACTCTGTTGGTCTTCTGTCAGCGCTGGGTCGGATGTGACCCGTTTGACTCTGGAGCCACATGGACGCCAGAAGAAGCTGTTTTGCATTTCATGCCTCAAACGTTTAAACCACACGTTCACAGCTGTTTCCAGTATTTGAGTGACGTGGAGGAGCAATGAAATATACACAAACATGAACGCCACCATGAACCCGTGTTTACTTTCATCCGCCATCTTTCAGCACCACATGATTTGGACTCAGCGGCCCGTGTACCAGCTCTGACTCTGAGTCGTTGCTCAGACTTGAGGGATGTGTTGATCGTTCAGACGCAACATGAACACACCGGTACAGCTGCTGACCTGCCATCACATCGCTTCAGGTCACCATGTCAGGAGCTTTATGACACACAGGACACATGTTGTCTTTACTGACTGAGATCGTCACAGATCAGCTGGTTCCACTGGCTCATCCAGTGGATCTTTGTACTGGACATGGATTAGTGTGTTATCACTGTTGGTTATTCATGTAAACACAGCAGAGGTGAGCTGACTAACTGCAGAAACTCTCCGTGTTAGTGATGAACATCCACCTAACGGATGAGCCACACTGCACGTGACGTGATGAAGCTGCAGAACGGAGCCACATACAAAAGATAATCCCTGTGAGACGGAGAGGATCAGGAGACGATGAACGAGTGAAATGTTTGGGATCAATTCTGAGCTCGTCTGCTGCCGACCCGCCCGCCGCTGTATCCTGATAGCTGTCTCTGCGCTTTAAAATCCAGCCTCAGGGGATTCTCTGAAGGTACGCAGTCCATCTTTAACCTGACAGAACTCACAGATATGATCACAATGAATCAGTGAGGTTTACTTTTCAGTGTCATTGAAAGGATTGAAAGGTTTGTTGTGTTGAGAGGGAAGCTGCTGAGATGAGACAGCAGGAGAGAACCAGGAAGCAGACTGTGATGTCACCATGAGGTCAGGCAGGATGTGATGAGGTCACCGGCCGTCACAGGTCATCATTGTTCGTTTTCTGCACCAAACAACAGAGAATCATTTCTGCTGTGTTTCTGCACAGTGTTCAGTCGGTGTGTTACACTTGATGTTCACCTGAACATTCACACATCAACACTTTGATGGTGCTGAACAGACTTCCAGTGCAGAGCCACAGTCACATGCTGTCATCGTCCAGTGACGTCCTGATTAAACTTTGACTTCTTTTAGCTTCAGTCACAGACGTCTAAAGAACTTCTCGTGGTCCAAAATGTGACTTTCTGCTGTCTAAGCCTGACCATGATGTCTGATGTCAGCCTCGACCTGCCTGAGACCCGGTCCAAACCAGCTGGTTACGTTTCTTTAACCGACAACAGAGTGAAGTGAGAAGAGCTGCTCATCAGCTGTATGAACACCATGTGAGTCATCCAGCCTTCATCAGGCAGGTTCATGTTCCCACCATGACACCGACCCAGAGTTCAACAGTTCTGATCCGCCACAGCGTCACTCACACAGACCTGCCGGCTCTGGAGGAGCAAACCTCTGGAGTCTCATCAGGTTCTGATCCGGAGCCGTTCACCAACAGGAGCAGAGATGAGTTTCTATCTTCTGGGATTAAAAGCTGATTTCTCTTCACTGTTGATCAGCCTGACTGCAGCAGTGATCCGGAGCGGACCTGCAGGTTCTGTTCTGCTGACTGCTGACTGCAGCTGGAGGGAAATGGACCTTACTTCATGAACGTAACGTTACAGAGAGGAGAGAGAACCAGAACCAGAACCAGAACCAGAGTCTCTGCTGAGTGCTGACTTCACTCAGAGCTTCACTTGAATCAGCTGCTGACTGTTTTACAGCTGATCAGTGGAGAAGTGGCCCGGCTGGTTTGGATGAACAGGTCGTGCATCAAAACCCAAATGATCGTGATGTTTGTGTCGTTCATGTTCTTGTGCAGGTTCGTCTCTGCGTCTGTCACATCCAGCTCCTCCTGTGGGGAGGCCGGAGGAGTGATGCTACACCTGTATTACACCACCTCTCCTTCTCCCTTTAACGCTCTCAGCTTCCTCAGCTCGTCTGCCCTGTCTGACCTTCCACCTCTCTGTATTCACCTCCTCTCTCCTCTGTCTCTGTCCCTCCTCCTCCTCTTCCTCCTCCTTCGCCTCCTTTCCTTGACCCAGTTTCTCCTCTCTCGTCGTGTCATCCCTCCTCTTTACTGCCTCTGGTTTCTGTTGTGGAACATTTAGTCTCTCTCTCATCTCGTCTCCCCCTCTCCTCCTGTGCTCTCCCTCCTTCCTTCTCTGATTTGTAATTAATCCCTCCTCTGCCTACGCTTATCTCCGCGGGGATTTGTGAGGAATCCTTTAATTAGCTCGTGTCGACTGAAAACACTTGAAAACTAAACTTTTTACTCCAGATAACACCCTGGCCTGAGATGACCGTGGTATCATGGACTGAGTTAGCATCAGTTAGTCTCCCGTCAGTGAAGGATTTCCTGAAGCTGCCCTTAAAGATTCTCCTCTACAGCCTCGTCTCATGTTTCTGGAGAGACTGCAGAAAATTAAAATGATCCTCTGTTTGAATAATTTATGGCTCAAATGCAACAAGCTTAAAAGAGAAATCAAGTGTGTGTGTGTGTGTGTGTGTGTGTGTGTGTGTGTGTGTGTGTGTGTGTGTGTGTGTGTGTGTGTGTGTGTGTGTGTGTGCGTGCGTGCGTGCGTGCGTGTGTGTGTGTGTGTGTGTGTGTGCGTGCGTGCGTGTGTGTGTGTGCGTGTGTGTGTGTGTGTGTGTGTGTGTGTGTGTGTGTGTGTGTGTGTAGCAGCAGGTGAACCAATCAGAGTGCTCATGCTGACTGACATTTCACGACCACCGTCTGCACTCACAGAGAGCTGTCTGATGGATTATGACCCACCCAGAGGATTAAACACTCACAGCCGCCATCATTCAGACACTATGGAGGTAACACAGGGTGGAGGTGGAGGTAACACAGGGTGGAGGTGGAGGTAACACAGGGTGGAGGTGGAGGTGGAGGTAACACAGGGTGGAGGTGGAGGTGGAGGTAACACAGGGTGGAGGTGGAGGTAACACAGGGTGGAGGTGGAGGTAACACAGGGTGGAGGGTGGAGGTGGAGGTGGAGGTAACACAGGGTGGAGGTGGAGGTGGAGGGTGGAGGTAACACAGGGTGGAGGTGGAGGTGGAGGTGGAGGTAACACAGGGTGGAGGTGGAGGTGGAGGGTGGAGGTAACACAGGGTGGAGGTGGAGGTAACACAGGGTGGAGGTGAGGTAAACACAGGGTGGAGGTGGAGGTGGAGGTAACACAGGGTGGAGGTGGAGGTAACACAGGGTGGAGGTGGAGGTGGAGGGTGGAGGTAACACAGGGTGGAGGTGGAGGTAACACAGGGTGGAGGTGGAGGTAACACAGGGTGGAGGTGGAGGTGGAGGTAACACAGGGTGGAGGTGGAGGTAACACAGGGTGGAGGTGGAGGTGCAGGTTCATATCTGACAGGGCTTAATAAATGCAAACACCCACAGCAGATTTCTGTTGGTTTTAGAAACAGCCTGTGAAGGTGCAGCCTCATTTAGTGATGGAAGGAGTCACTGCACCCTCAGTACAGCTTCACAGAGCTGTTAGCATGGCTGTTAGCATGGCTGTTAGCATGGCTGTTAGCATGGCTGTTAACATGGCTGTTAGCATGGCTGTTAACATGGCTGTTAGCATGACTGTTAGCATGGCTGTTAGCATGGCTGTTAGCATGACCCTGCTGGAAAAAACAGCACAGACCAGCATGATTTCCATACTGGTCTGTGCTGGTTTGGTGCTGGTTTAGCTGGTGGACCAGCATGATTTCCATGCTGGTCTGTGCTGGTCTGTGCTGGTTTAGCTGGTGGACCAGCGTGATGAAGTCTTGCTGGTGATGTTGCTGATGAAGCTGGTCACCAGCATCCATCAACACCTGAGTCCTGTTCAGTCAGCATGTTGACCTGCCACACCTGTCAGCTGGACATCTTATCTTATCTTTTAACAAATGTGTGCTCAACATCTGAAAGAAGTAATTATTTTCTGTACATACAAAAGAAAACCATTACAAAATAGTTTACTTCAACTTGTGAAACGGGAGCGGTTGCATTTATATTTCTGTATATTTAGTGTTACAGTTTGCTTCAGGTGCAGTCTGGTCACAGCATCCCAGCACCAGAACACAACAGGTGCTGGTCTGTGCTGGTTCTTCCAGCAGGGGGAGCAGGTCGGTTACTCACCTGAGTATCAGGAACAGAACTGTCTGAGTTCTGAGTTCTGTCAGAGTGACACACACATTCAAACTTTGAGGACAAAACAAGACATAAGAATCATCAGAAGTAATGAATACACACAGCCAGCAGGTTTGGATCAGAACCCACAGTACCACGTCAGTGTTGTGTTGCTGCTGCCTCAGAGGAGACTAACAGGAAGTTACCTCACTTCAGGAACTGTGACGTGTTCAGCAGAGGTTCCTAAGAACCGGGCCGCAGACCAGGGACGGGTCTGAGACCAGCTGCTGCCGGGCTGCAGGAGAACAACAGGCCTCAGCAAAAACCCGTGACAGATGTTGAATCCTTGCTTTCCCACAGGGTGGTCCAGACGACCCGACTGTGTTCTGCTTCTCTCCTCCTGTTGGGCCTAAACCTGCCTGAACCTTAAATCAGACCGCTCTTTTATTTTGAAACTGTGCCGTGGTTCTGAGTGCACGGACCAACAACATGTTTAATATGAGACACAAAACATGACGACGGGTTCAGCCATCACTGATCGACACGGATTCAGCTGAAAAAACACTCTGACAGGGAAGTCGCTTCAAATCCAGTTTTATACTTGAGACAAAAACCCGGTTCTGTTCATACAGGGACTTAGAAAAGAAATGTCACCATCGAACATCAAACTCAGAACAAACACAAGTTATAAAAACACCTCCAGAGCAAACCAGACAGGAGACACGTCAGCAGGCAGCTGTGGATGGACCTCACCGCACTGCAACAGAACCACACCGACAGCAGCCAAGTCCCATCCAGATCAGTACATACCAGACTGGACCTGTGAGACACCAGGTCCAGATCTCAGCAGGGGACAGGTGGGCTCTGTCTCTGAGTCCTGCAGACTGGATGTGTTTCCACATGGACTGTGTGGAGCTACGGGACATCTTCCAGCTGTTTGTGGAGACAGAACCAGATGTTTTAGGGCTGGACATGATGTTTTCTAACATGGACCCATTCGTCCACCTGCCGGGCTGACCTCTGCAGGGCGTACCGTGTATCTCCTGTCTGGGCCGGTCTGAACTGATTCTCATACATCAGATCCAAATCAGCACATTGTAAAACCATGTTTAAAGTGTTCAGCAGAGTTCAGACTGAAGGACGTCTGAGCTGCTGGTCTGCCAACAGCACAGTGAGACGTGACCTCATCATCATCATCATCGTTAACAATCCTCCGATCAGTAACAACAACTAAACAACCTCAACACTTTACATTGATTCACGTCTGCACAGAATACAAATATAGATTCATTTAAATCGTCTCTGTCTTTGTTTTTCTTCTGCAGCTGCAGCTTCAGTCTCTTTTTGGCAGTTTGGAGTCTGAAGTCCTGCCAGCTCGTCCTGGATCTCCCTCCAGACCCTGACACCTGACCAGGGGGCAGGAAATCCAGTCTGATCCTGCTGATCCGGCCAAAGGTTCGACAGAGGTAGAGGCCACCGGACTGAATCCAGGGAGCCGGAGCGGTGAAGGTAGCTGAGGTCGCTGTGAAGTATCCAACAATACGTTCACTCGGCTGCTCAGAAAGGCTGAAACAGGCTGAAACAGGCTGAAACAGGCTGAAACAGGCTGAAACAGGCTGAAACAGGCCAACGATGTCACATCTGCACTCCTTCACATCCCGTTCTGGACGATACCAACAGACTTTCAAAGATCAAGTGGGAAGAAAATGTTTTCAAAGACTAATTTCAGAGAGGAGAGGTTCTGACCCAGAGGAGAGGTTCTGACCCAGACCAGAACAAACTGAGTCCGGGGAGCTCTGATGTTCATTCTAGTTGTAACGAGGATTCTGTTGATGAGGACGAGATCAGAAACTGAAGTGAGTCTTAAAGGAGCAGTTCACCAAACAGTAAAAATCATCTACTCTACAGTCAGTGAAGTGTCGAGGTCCACAGAACAGTTCTGGAGCTTCACAGTAAAACAGAGTTGCAGCATTCTGCTGAACAACTGAAGCAGCTGAGACTTGATTTAAACATCAGAAGTCTCCATCAGCTCGTCTGCTGTGATCTCAGTCTGCAGGAGAGAACACATCACTAACTGATCTCAGACCAGATTTATTTATTTGTTTAGCTCATGCTAACACTGTTAGCTCACACTGTTAGCTAACACTGTTAGCTCACACTGTTAGCTCACACTGTTAGCTCACCAGCTACATGAGGACTTGTTAATAAAGGTGTGAATCTGGTCTGAGATCAGTTAGTGATGTGTTCTCTGCTGCAGACTGAGATCACAGCAGACGAGCTGATGGAGACTTCTGATGTTTCTCTGGTTGTTTCTATTTTGATCAATGACTGAATTTTCCTTTTTGTCTGAAGTGTTTCTTTACAGTTCAAAGGTTTGCATGCAGAGTTCTGATTGGACAGTGAGGCACTTTAAACCGTCTCTCTGATGTCTGTCGTGACGTCTTGTTTCCGCAGCAGAGTTTGTTCACACTCGGCTCTCGTCCTTGTCTCCTTGTCTTTTGTCCGGTCGACACGTCTCTGCTTCCTGTCCAGGTAAAGATGAGTCCTTCTCCTCATCACTAGGGTGCACCTCTCCGTTTCGTAGCGTCCTGACGTCTCCCAGGGGCAGCTGGGTGGAGCTGTAGGCCAGCGGCGGGATGGTGTTGATCAGTATGAGCTGCAGCGGCTTCTTCTCTGGCTGGTACTGACAGCGGATGTATCGCAGGAACGCCGCGCGGTACGTGTTGTTAAACAGTGTGTAGACCAGCGGGTTCACGGCGGAGGACAAGTACCCCACCCACACGAACACGTTCAGCAGGCCTCCCATCAGTCCTGCGTCGCACACCGCCGGGTCGCACACCACCACCAGCACGTTGGTGATGAAGAACGGGCACCACATGACCACGAAGAGGAAGAACACCACCCCGAGGACCTTGGACGCCTTCTGCTCGTTGCTGATGGACTGCATGGTGCGGCGTCCGAACAGCGAGCCGGAGACACTCCCCCGGGCTCCGCCCAGCCCGCTGCTGCTCCCTCTGCCGCCGGCCTCACGGCTGATGGAGCGTCTGAAGAGCTTCTCAGAGGACAGCGAGGTCTGCGGAAAGAAGCTCAGGGTGAACGTGGTGCTCCATTTGGGACGCGGAACCAGCTGGTCCAAACAGAGGGTGGCCTCGTTCTGCAGGGCGTTGATGGTCAGGAAGTAGGTGACCACCATGATGGTGAGGGGCACGAAGAACGCCACGAAGGAGCCCACCAGCACAAAGTTGTTATCTGTCAGGAAGCAGCTGCCATCTTTGAAGACCTTGGAGTGGTCTCTGAGGCCCAGCACCGGGATGGGCATGGAGATCCCTGCAGAGAGGAAGAGACGAGGTGAGAGGACGGAACCGCCTGAGAGACAGCGTCATGTCTGAGACCGGATCACAGGAACCAAAGTACAAACAACACTTTACACTGAAACTCTGCTGCATCGTACCAACGATCCAACGAAACACAGAACACAAGATGCCAGAACAGGTTCAGAATATCAGACAGTCTGGGCTGAACTGTGGGAGAAAACATGAAATGATGTATGAGACGTCTTAAGTGTTGCACAGTGTCGCTGCAGAGACGCGCTGCAACACCTTCACATCCATCACCAGCTACAATACTAACAGTCCTATTTCAAACTGGACGAACAGTTTCAGTCTTCTGGAACTTTATTAACATTTATTCTGTCTGAAGCTGAGAATCAGACTCAGCCTCAGTCAGACTGAGTGTGAGTCTCTCCGTGTCCTCCAGCAGACAGCAGGGACAGTCCGTCTGCTGCTTCACCTGTAATGTGACACCTCCTCTTCACTGTTAAATGTGTCAAATGTTCCATTAAGTCTGGTCTGAAACTCCATTTGTCCTCCTGTCTGTGTCAGGTGGAGGACGAGCAGGCTGGTCTGAGGTCTGCATGTCCTTATGTGTGAGAGGAAACATGCTGCTTCTCATTTTCTGGTTCTGTGGTTTGTGATTCTTAAAGAACCTCCTGCAGCCAAACCTTCTCACAGATCTGACACGCTGGACAGAAATAGTTTGTACGACCTGTTGGTGAGTCGACTCGTATCAGCAGGAGATAAACTCAGTCGTGTTCTCATCACCTGCTGTAACCAACGGGAGGTCAAGGACAGAGAGGAGGGGGAGGAGACAGAGTCAGAGATAATCTCATCATGCTGAGACGCTGCAGCCACAACATTTACCTCTAATCAGCCAATCAGGAAACAGATGTGATGTCACAAACAACAAACAGCTGATCGATAACAACAAACACTTCACACACATCACAAACCCTGAAGGCAGACAAGACAAGCTCCACCCACATCTGTTGGCTCCACCTTCCTCTGTTAGCTCCACCTTCATCTGTTAGCCCCACCTACATCTGTTAGCTCCACCTACATCTTTTAGCCCCACCTAAATCTGTTGGCTCCACCTACATCTGTTAGCTCCACCTACACCCGTTAGCTCCACCTACATCCGTTAGCCCCACCTTCCTCTGTTAGCTCCACCTACATCTGTTAGCATCTGATGTTTACATGTGTTACTCAAGGAAACTGATTTTATCTTTAGCGCTGATCAACACTGTTTGTTCTGCTTTTAGTTTCTGCTCATTGAGTTAATGAAGTGCAGTGTGTGTGTGTGTGAGTGTAGGTGTGTGTATGTGTGTGTGTGTATGTGTGTGTGTGTATGTGTGTGTGTGTGTATAGAAACATATTAGAGAAGAAAGACATGAATGTCTCTGTTAATCTTACGTAATTATGGAAATGTTCACACACATATTATCAGCATGCATTTGTGTGTGTGTGTATGTGTGTGTGTGTGTGTATGTGTGTGTGTGTGTGTGTGTGTGTGTGTGTGTGTGTGAGTAAACATTATAAATGAGCCCTGACTTCATGGTGTTTGGCGTCACGGTGCAGCGTGGCGCTGAGTCGTGTTGAGCCTGAGGGCGGGGCCTGCTGCTCGCCACGCTGACATCACAGTGTAACTCCTCCTCCTGTGGAGATCAGCTGATTTTAGCTGCAGCCTCCAGATATGAACGTGTTCAGGTGACAGGAGGCAGAGCTGACACCAGGTTAATTGATTAATTAACTCTCCTCTCCTAAACGATGATTCTGTTGGAATATTAGAGTGAACAGATAACTGGTATGTGTGTGTGTGTGTAGGTGTGTGTGTGTGTGTGTGTGTGTGTGTGTGTGTAGGTGTGTGTGTGTAGGTGAGTGTGTGTGTGTGTGTGTGTGTGTGTGTAGGTGTGTGTGGGGGTGTGTGTGTGTGTGCGTGTGTGTGTGTGTGTGTGTGTGTGCTCTTACCCACTGAGATGGTCCACACTGCCATGATCTTGATGCGGGCCTTGGTGTGGGAGTTGAAGCGGCTGTGGTGGATGGGGTTTCTGATGCCGATGTACCGGTCCAGAGAGATGGCGCACAGGTGCATGATGGACGCCGTTGAGAACAGGACGTCCAGGTAGATCCAGACGGGACAGAGGTCCGAGGGCAGCGGCCAGCTGTAGTCTGCTGGACGAGACGAGAGGACGAGAGGTTAGTGACCTCTGATACGGCGTCACTGAGCTGTGCTACACTCAGACAGAACCTCTGTGGAGGTCTAACAACAGAACCAACAGAACTGAAGCAACATCAGAATTGTGTGATTTCATAAGGGAGTCTGGTGATGATAAACATGATGACTGGGCTGCACTGCTGAACTAACAGTACCACCTGTGGATTTTTCTGATTGGTCGTTTCACATCACAACAACTGAACCATGACAGAGACACAGCTAATGTTAGCATCCCGACTGAAGTCTGTACACCTGCTCACAAACCACAGAAGAAGACGGCGTGCAGAACTCCCTGAGAACCTTCATGTTGAAGTGATCCAGACATCAGACCGGAGCTGCTCACACTCAGCTCTCCTCTTCATTCACTCCATCTGTTCAAGCTGAACTTTGTCACATCTTCTTTTCGTTCACGCACAAACTGTTTTGTTCTCAATATTCTAAACTTTTGAATTTCCATAACTTCCACTGATGACTTGCAGCAGTAACGTCGATCGTCCTGCGTCCACTCTGATGTGTCTTCCTTTTAAACTGGTCGAGCCTCCAGCTGCATGTTTCTGTGTCTGAGAGAAGAGAGATCCTCTCAGGGATGATGATGATGATCATGTTATTACCTGTACAGGTGCTCACCCCCCGACACACACACTCACACACTCTGATCTGATCTGTCTGAGGTCTGACTCTCAACACGCCCTGCTGTCGTCACCTCGCTCCTCTCGGAGACGTCTCGTCTCGTTAAACCTCCACATGTTCACACTACATCTCAACACTGACACCAATTAGTCCTGTCAGCTGTTAGCCACGCTGCAGCTGGGAAAAGACACTCCGGTGTCTCTTCACGTGTTGGAGGCGCCTTCACAAGTCAGCGAGTCACAGTGAAGAGATCAGGGTTCATCCAGACGGCGTCTGACAGGACGCTGACACGTCTGCCTCTGAGTGTGACTACAGTCAGAGGCAGACGCTCCTCTCATCATCTCCTACTGACAGTTTGGTGCTGGTTCGATGTGTATCGTGATTCTAAAGGATCATAAATCTTCTCACTCTAAAGAACAGGCTGGTTGGACGGGTCAGACACTGGACAGCAGGATGAGACTGAGCGTGTGTCCAGGTCCAAGTTAGGTAATGTGACTGATCCAGTGTTAATAATAATAATAATAAATAATTAATACAGTTTAATACATAACTCTAACTTCAACGTTAATAATGCTCCAAACGTTGTCATGTGCGTCAGCAAGCTTTATTTGAAAGTCTGAAAATTCAAGAAAGAAAGAAAAATCAAGTTTCTCAAACT
>NW_022045199.1:0-37242 GCF_900880675.1 Sparus aurata | reverse complement strand
AACTGCTGCACCTTTTATATAATGTCTGAATTGCAGATTTAAAATAAGAGCCAAAACCAAAAAAGTCCAAGGTGTTAAACAAGAAAGAATGTTCTATGGTATCAAAGGCTTTATAGTAATCTATGAATAGTATAAGGCTGTTGTCATCAATAACTTCATGGTCAATTAAATCCAGAATTAGACCAACATTATTACTTATATGTCTACCACTCATAAATCCAGACTGGCAGTCATCAATAATTGTTTGAAGACAAAAATAAGTGATAATAACTTAACATCATTATTAATTAAAGTAATTGGCCTCCAATTTTCAATACACACTGGGTCTTTCCCAGGTTTGGGGATTAATGTTATGAGGCCTTGAGACACAGATGGCGGTAATCTTCCCAGAGACAAAGCTTCCTTATAAACATTAAACAAAAATTCTGAAATATCTTCTTTGAAGATTTTATAAAACTCACTAGTTAAACCGTCGTTCCCAGGGGACTTATTATCCTTTAACTTAGAAATACATAGACTGATCTCTTCTTGAGTAATATCCTGATCACACACACTTTCCTGTTCTTCATCTATTCGTTTTACATCCCCATCTATAGAACTGAACACTGAGAACGAGTCACACAAAAATCAACTTTTTTCTCGTACAGATTTTCATGAAAATTCTTAACAAATTTAGATATTTCCTGGCGTTATCTGTAATCTGGCCATTGATATCTAATTTAATTATTGAGGAGGTTCCTGCATTTCTTTTTTCCAAATTGAACAAATATTTTGTGTTCTTTTCACCTTCCTCCATCCATTTTCTTCTAGATCTCACAAAGGCCCCCCTTGCTTTATCTTCATAGATCTGATCTAGTTGTAATTGTAATGTAATCAACTCTTCTCTATCTTGTTGATTTGTATCTGGATTTTCATATATCATAATGATCTTTTCTGTTATATTATCCTCCATTATCCGCTTGTCTTTTGCCATTTCTTTCCCTCTATGGGTTGCTAGTCTTTGATACTTCAAAAATTCCCACTGCGCTCCAAAGGAGTTCAGTGCTTTAGCCTTTCTCCAGTTTTCATTAATAGTTAACTTTGCCATGCTTAGAAATTGTTTATCTTCTAAGAATGTTATTTAATTTCCAATAACCTGTTCTAATCCTTTTATCCTGATCATTTATGTTATTAAGATTAACTGAGATGTATATCAATTTATGGTCTGTAAGTAGAGAGGGTTCAATATAAACATCCATAACTTCTTTCTCCATAACTGTGGAAATCAACCAAAAATCTATTCTTGACTGTTTGCTCAAGTCTTTTGTTTGCCATGTAAACTGACACTTGTCAGGATTTCTATACCTCCATATATCAAAACAATTTAAATTAGAGCACAGTTTATCAATTTCTGCAGTTTTATCAACTCTCCCCGGACGTGGCGGCCGACAGTCCAAAAGTGGATCTTTAATGGAGTTCCAATCTCCTCCCAGGATTAGTTTCGCACTGGGGAACAGCCTTAGAAATGAACAGATTTCTTCTTCCACTTCTTCAAATAAGGCTCAGTTTCTGGAGCTGTTATTTGTACCATAAATATTACTCAATACAAAAATGGTGTCCATAAATTTCACAGCCAGAACAATCCACCTTCCAAACACATGAATTTTATTCTTCAAAACTTTACCTTTAAACTTCCTTTTTAGAATGGCTACACCTGCTGAATTGTTTCTGCCATAAGACATCCAGATGTCCTCTCCCCACTGCTGCTTCCAAAATTCATAATCAGTCACTAAAGCACGGGTCTCTTGTAACAAATAAAAATCAGCTTTACATTTTTTACAGAAAAGAAAGACAGCTTTCCTCTTCAAATTGTCTCGGATACCCCTAACATTCAATGAGCACAGTGATAGGGACAGTGTCGCTCACACACACACACACACACAAACACACACACACACACACACACACACTTCGAGAGAGAATAAAGAAAAATAATATATATATTTTTTTTACCACCTACTTTAACAGCCTACTTTAATGTTGATAATTTATGACAAGTCTTCTCTTACTTGCTGTCATCCATCATATCGCAGTTCCTTCCCATCGATTATGGCTTTTGCCCCCCTGAAGAAAGCCTTCTTTCCCTCCTTGCCTGCTGTCTCAATGTGGGGCCACAGTTTGTTTCTAGTCTCTTTGTCCCTCGATGTCAAGTCCTATCCGAAAAGGGATTTTCCTGGATGTGAGATAATCCGCGTTCTTGGCGCTTTTCCAAACCATCTCTCTGGTTGCCCTAGAAGTAAAACGTGTGATGACTGGTCGTACTTTATCTTCAGTTCTTCTTCCCACCCTGTGGCTGACGTCTATGTGGAGATGAAGAAGATTCCCGAGCTCTGGAGCAATCGCCCGGCAGATGTGCATCACCCGCTGCTTGACGTCTTCTCCCTCCTGCTCTGGAAGTCCGTAGAGTCTTAAGTTCCAGCGCCTGTGGTAACGTTCAGCATCGTTCACCTTGTCCTCCAGCTCAGAGATCCTCTTGTCATGGTCAGTAGTTACCTTCTTCACAGTGGTTACATCTCTTTTCATATCCTGAATTTCTTTGAAGAGGAACTCTGCGTTTTCCTTCAATGCGTCGATACTTGCTGCGTTGTGTTGAATCAACTTCTCCAGGCCTTCTGCTTTCTTTTCCAGACCATCAGCTCTCTTGTTTATATTTTTTCTTTCCAGCAGCTCTATGATAGTATCCTGTACCTCAGCCAGAGTTGGTTCGGATCTCACTTTCTTCGCTTCGGGAGTGTTCGGCATGGAGTCAGGTAACGGCACACATTCCGGGCTTTGAGGGCGTGCATAGGAATGTAAATCCATATGACTGACTTCCATCTCTGCCTCAACCGTAAGAGTATTATTACTTAGTTTAGTGAAGAGGTTTCTGTCCACCTTGGCTGTGCGAAATCTTCCTCTATCTTTTACTCTTCTCCCAGCCATGGTGGCGTTCTGTCGGCATCCCAGGTGTTGTCACTTCTCAGGTTAATTAACGCTGGCAGAGATTTTCTTCCCTTTTTTTTTTCAGAGTCTTGCCAACGTTAAAAATGGAGGTTATCTGTCTCCAACTCTCAGCTTAAATCTTAGTGTTGCTTAGAGATGCAATTTATAGTTGGTATAACCAATGAATCCAACTTTAGGTGTTAAAAAAAAAAAAAGACGGAGCTCTCTTATTTGCATGTTTCCATGTCCTGCAGAGGCCTTATGGATATGGAAATTCATCGAAACACACATCATATACGTCAGCGTAGATGAGAGCCAATTAGGGCAAAGTCCTGACGTCATGAAGGTGGGTCGAGGATCGCGCAGTACCTGGAGAGCAACTGCGCGAATGCTCTGCAGCAGCCTCGCTCCCGCGATAACTGAAGGTCATGTGACATCAGATTGCGGAGCAGAAACCATCCAGGTCATCGTGGACACATTTTACCCAGCATGCATCACGATTTATGCAGCGCTGCTTGATCTTGAACTCGCCTTAAGATATTCTTCCTCCTGCGCAGAAAGGGGTTGTGGGTAAAAGTGTATAATGTGCTATTTTATGGAAATCTTACACAGAAATTAGCTAAATAAATGTAATAAATACATTTAATATGAATATATATCTTGTACAAACACAGTGATGAAATATCTAGTGTTTGTCTTTAGATGGAGGGTTACTAAACAGAGAAGCTGTTGATTTAAATGTGTTGTATTGTTCTCCTGTGACGGTCACTCACTTCACAGGTAGCAACAGGCGCATTGTACAGTGAGTATTTTATTTGCCTCTGATCTATGGTGGTTTCAAGTTGATCAAAACAGAAACGTCTTCCTGAATTAGCTCCCCAACATCCTAAAACTGGAAGGAATCGAGGCTTTTATACGGAGGTCAAAGATAAAACTAACTTTATCGGGGTCGCTGTTCACACTGATTAAATTCACGGCATGTTAGCCACAATTACCAACTCTTAACAACATTGAAGAACAAAACACTTCATGTTTAAAGTCATGGCGGACTGTAGCCTGATACCTAAATAAACACAAAGGATGAAACAAATTACCTGAATGTGGTTTTAGCGCCGATTCTTGAAGCAGGTCGCTGTTGATGTTGTTTACTCTGCAGGGCACCGGAACGTTTGAACAACATGGCGTCCGGCGCGGAAACACCTCTAAACTACGGCGTCCTGCAGAGGACAAAGAGCTCCCAGGAACAGCACCAGGCTGCCAATTTTCATAGCGGCCGCACTGTGTAATTACACCGTCCCATGATGCACTGCGGCCCAAAATAACGTTTCACATAAGCTAACATTGTGAAAGAAACGTCTGTTAAACCGTGGATAAGAGTTTTCGAGCGTCACAAGTTCTGAGACATGACTCGATTCACTGTCGGAATCTTAACATGTCTTCCATTTGAAGAGTGAAAGTCTTATTTTATCTTTTATTCTAATTGTTCGAGAGCTAGACCGTGAGTAGCAGGCTCAGTCGGCGGGAGACTTGAACTTTTTTGGCTTCAGAACCATCGACCTATAATTAGAGAATACAGCCTTTGAGGCGGAGCGCCATTCATTCCGATGAAAGTTGTTCAATGTCGCACGTAGGTATTTTTTTTTTGTTTTTTCCTATGGCGCACATAGGTAGAAACACTCGACTTTCGGCGGTGGCTCTTCCGCAGTGCGACCCACAGAGCATGCGCACTGAAGGCTTCCGTCGACAGAGCCGTCGACCGGCTCACTTCCGGTTTAGCGACCGGCTAACTAGAGTGAAGATGACATAATTTCATCGTGCGGCTCTCCTGGACCTTCCAAATGTTATTGGACCGAATTGTTTAAATTCTGACAGTGAATCGAGTCATGTCTCGGATGTTGTGACGCCCGAAAACACGCATCCACCGTTTTACAGCTCCTTCTTTCACAATGTTAGCTTATGGGAAAGTCTTTTTGAGCCGCAGTGCATCATGGGATGATGCAATTACAGTCTGGCCAATAAAAGAACTGGCTTCAGAGTCTGTAACTGATTCTCCTCCTCCATAATAATAATAATAATAATAATAATAATAATAATAATAATGTTCCCAGATTGTTACATCTTTTCCCAAACATCACGTCTTGATACGTGTTCCTACATGTCAGCCTGTGTTTCTGTCCATTCTCTTCTGCTGCGTTGTCAGTACAAAGAATCACACTGTAAATTATGAAGAATGACACGATGCATTTCCAGACTTTAAGAAACTTTATTCCACTCTTTCCAGAAATACAAGATCAACTTAAGTCTGATATAGATGGACCAAACAAGATGAAACATGACAACCATGAAGAGACAATATGTTATTATGTTGATGAAAAACACGATATGAAATCACCACCATTATCATGTTTTGATTCTAATGTCTGCAAACTATAATCTAGACTTTAAAATAAAGTGTCTTGGCTCTTGGCCACTCAAGTCATTCATAAATTGTTGATTGTTTTCTTCCTTTTAATCCATCACCAGCCGAAGGTAATAAAAATCTGAGTACACAGCTGGTTTGCAGAATGCAGCTTAGAGAAACTATATAACTGAGCAGGCTTGTTGGCCAACAGTTAAAGGAGAGAAAGTCACTGACAGCAGTTTGCTAAAATGGGAACTGCATATAATTTGTAACCACGGGGAGTTAAAACCAACTATCTGTTGAACAGGTGATAATTTCATGCTGATGTTTTTATAATGATTGACATCTTTGTGTACAGATAGATAACTTTAATAATCCCTGAGAGGAAATTATGTATAATTGTTGTATATTTAATTCAAATGTCCTGATTATGTTAATGAAATAAAATAAGAGATCCGTCGTAAATTTACATGTTGATGTTTGGTCATATTTGAAAGAAACAAACAAAAAATGAAATCAAAACAAACAGCGGAAATTAAAACAAAGATGTGTTTAGAAAGATGACAGCAGGAGCAGCATGTGCAACCTCACAGGTAAAATTCAGTGAACACAAAAGTCATCTTTATCTCTACCTGCTCTGTTCCACTGTCACACACACCTTCAGTGGTAATATCTTCAGGTTATACCAGCTGTAAATGTGTGGAAACATCTTCTCAGTGAAAGTGTGTGTGAAGGTGTGTATGTGTGTGTCAGTGTCAGGATCAGAGAACGACAGCTTTCCTCTGTTCCAGTCCAGATTCACTCTGATCCTCTGGAGCTTCTTCTCAACTATGAGAACAGTGGATGGAGTTGATGGTGAGTGTGCTGTGTATTTACCATTCAGTGACTGAATGCGCCAGAATTTAGACAATATGTTACCCTTCCTCTGGTCAGACTCTGCACACACACCCAGTAACCAGAAGGTATTGTCTCGAACCTCGACATCCCAGCTGTGAGTCCCTGAGTTAAAGCCCTCAGAGCCCAGGACAGAATAGAGGTTAACAAACCTCTCTGGATTATCAGGAAGCTTCTGTTTCTCTCCTCGTCTCACACTGCTCAGATCTTCAGACAGGATGAGTTTCAGTCCAGCAGTGTTTGGGTCCAGAACCACAGGAGTGTAGGAGACCATGTCCTTCATCTTGTTCCAGATGTTGAAGCTCAGGTTGCCCAGGTGTTTGGCCTGGTCTATCAGAGCTCCTGAGGGCAGCTGTGGATCCTCCAGCAGGGGGCGCTGCTGGACTCTTTCCACTGCAGCCTTGTAGTTGTGCAGGAATAAGACGTCTTCAGCTCTCAGCTCCTCCTCTGTGGCTCTGACTGTGTGTGAAAGAGCTGCTATCTCTCTGCTCAGAGCCTCCATCTTCTCCTTCATCATCTGACTCTTCTGCTCCTCTTCCTCCCTCAGTGCAGCCATCCTGGCCTCCTCTTCCTCTTCTAGAAACTGCTGCAGCTTCTTAAACTGATCCTTAATCTGCCTCTCTGTGTGTCGGGCCTGGACCTTCATGTGTTCTGCTGTCTGATCAAACTTCACTTTAACTTCTTCAAAAACCTTTAACTTCTTCTTTAAAGGCTCCAGAGTTTCTTCAAGTTTCTTCTTGTGTTGTTGTGCAGCTTCATTGATGGGTCTGATTGTGTGGTTGGTGTGTTGTTCTGAGTCTCTGCAGACGACACACACCGGCTGCTGATGGTCCAGACAGAAGAGTTTGAGTTTTTCAGAGTGCAGACTGCAGAAGTCCTCTGAAGCTCTCTGGACTCTGAAGGCTTCACACAGGTTCTTTAAAACCAGACTAACAGGTGGTTGTCTTGTTGAAGATACTGTCCTACAAACTGGACACTCCTGTGTTTGTTTCTGTCTCCAGCAGCTCTGCAGACAGTCTTTACAGAAGCTGTGGCTACAGGACAGAACAACAGGCTCTCTGAAGACGTCCTGACAGACCGGACAGCAGAGATCCTCCTCTGATCTGGAAGCCATTTAGTCTCTGAGTGAAGCTGAAAACACAGCAGACAGAAAGTCCAGTCAGTCACGTCTCTGCTCACTCCTCTAATAACAGCACTGAACTTTACTTTCACTTTGAGTTGTGTTCAGTCAAACTCACCTTCAGTGTGTGAGTGTCTGCAGGGTGAAGAAGTGCTGCTGAGTGTAGTTTTTCTCTCTTATAGCTGAACTCACTCAGAAGACGCTCTTCTTGTTGGACTTTGTTCTGATGGTGAAGTTGATCGTCTCTGTCTGTGTCTCTGTAATGAGGAAGAACAACAGACTGTTTCCTTTTGTTCACAGCGAGTGTGTTGAGGGGCGGAGCTCTGTCAGACATGGTCTGTCAGACGTCTTCTGTTAAAGGAGACCTGTGTAGTTTTAGAAGGAATTTCAAATCCAACCGTCCTTATTTACAATATTAATGAGGTATACAAACTCTGAAATATGTATTTTCTCCATAAGTGAACAAACAAGCTGTTCTCAGAGGAAGAAAAGGTCCCAGAACACTGTTTGAAGCTAGAAAGGTGGCAGGGTCCACCACATATAAACAAAGTAAAACAGTATGAAAACTGTGTTTTCCTTTAAGGTCAGTTTGTTTATTCAATGAAGATCTTTGTCTTCTGATTAACATTTCTTCCATTAAACTACAGAGTGCTCCTTTAAATGTTGTAGCTTCACAGCTAACACAGGGACGTGTTTCAGTCAGTACAGATTTATTGCTGGATGTTGTTGTGGTTTATTGTCCTCCTCAGCCACCATAGCATTGTGTACAAGTGGGCACGTGATCCAACACGCTCAATCTGCCAAAAGGCCACAGACGAGGCCCAACTACTGCCAACAACTGGGCCACAGACGCTCCAGACGTTGGTGTGTGAGTGTGTCAGAGCTGTATGGAGAGCCGCTGTGATCCACTGTGGCAGGATTTAACAGGTCACAGGTGAAGGAGAGGTATCGCAGGTCCTTCCTGCTGCTGTCACCCCCATACTCTGCACTGTGCAATAAGCTGTGTTTTCCATGAATGGCAGTAGTCAGGCCTTTGATCAGCCGCTGGTATTGGTAATAGCGTATCCTACGAGCCCTTGTGCGATCCCGCCAACTTACAGGCCCCTGTTGTTACACACCTATGGTATGGTAGAAGCGTGCACAAAGTGTGCGTGTTTAGTTGGGCCTCGTGCCTGGCTAGGGACATGCTCAGGGCCACGGTAGAAGCTAGCCTGACGCCATTAAGTGGTTTGGGTCTCTGCCCTCATCTGTCCATGACGATTTCATTCGCGAGTTCAGTGTGCATGGACGCGATGCCTTTGCTTGAAGATACTGTTGAACCTCCGTGATAAAACAAAACGAAAACAATTGCAGGAATTCATTTTCTTTGCAATTGTGTGCAACAACATCCTGCTCGATAACACCATGCAGAGATCATTACAAAGCTGTTACAGGGCCCTCGGCCTCAATGCCCAGCAGGCCACTAATAACGATCTGATTGTGCTGTGGTGATGTTTTTCGTATGGAAGCAGTTGTTGTGGTCATGTTCATGGTGGAATTGCAGCAAACTGATGGCTACAAACAGCTTGAGCGGTTGTTAGTTTGTCTGCGTCCTTCTGAGTGTATTGAAGGTTTGTTTTCAGTTCAGGTTCATCTCCACTCGAGCGTGCAAATGTGCGTTCAGAGAGTGCTTGATAAGCTTTATGAAGCCTTTGAAGTTGTTGTTTTGCTGGAGAAACATCATGGTATAAATCCTTTCAGGCTAACAGTGTTAGCTAAACAATGTTGAGCGCAGTAAGCTACAGCAACCAGTTCGCCACCGTAGAGTTCTACGTACAAAAGTTCAGTAACAGCAATCCAGTTGTTTGTGGTCTGCCAGGTAAACCTGGTGTTATCATTGTTAGTTACAGGTTAGCTTGACGGGAGTTCAGTAATTGTGCATTGCAAATGTCCTTGTGCTGTCCGTTACACTGTGAGCTGTAGCCACACAGGCAATAGCAGAAGTGGGCCTTTGATCAGCTGACTGGTATTGGTAATATTGGTATCCTATGAGTGACTGTGCGTTCAGTCTGTTGGTCATATTCATGGTAGAAGTGCAGTGAACCACCAGAAGAACTCACCAGAGATTCTTGTGTGAACTGACCAACCAGAGCAGACTTAGGCCCCACCTCAACACCTACAGGATTCAATGAGTGTTTTTACAGCTACTGGATAAACATTAATAAAATATATACAAAAATATATATTGAAATAAAACGTACATAAAAATAGACGTCTCCTCACTGTCTACAACTCAACTCTCTATGAGTTCTGCTAACAGCCCAGGAAGGTCGCTATTTGACAACCTGAGAATGAGACTCATCTATCTTTCTCTAGGACTACTTTAAGAGTATGCCGACATTATAGTGTGGCTTTAATCCGCTTTGTAATTATAATAATCTGCAAAGTTACTATTGACTAATGTTGTAAAATGTAAGTGGTTAAATAATGTGCAGTGAACATATTAATTGTAAATCAGTTGTGAAAATAGAAAAACAGTTGTGAAAATAGAAAAACTCAAGAACAGCACATGTTCCTCAAATTTTACTAAAGTACACTACTTAAATGAACGTACAGAGTAAGTTTACACTAATGTAAATGTTCAGATTTACACTGACACTTTACCCATTAACTTAAATTAATACTCTGATTAAACAAATTATGAAAAGTGATGTCAGGTTAAATAAAACTGAGGTAGGGACCGAAACCTCCACAAGGAGACTCAAAACCGACAAAAATAGACCCAGGACCTCCACAAACAAACACAAAACATGTATACACACCATCAGCCAGAACACTGAGACACTGACAGGTGAAGTGAGAATTTATCATCTTGTTACAATCAAATATTCTGCTGGAAACTCTTGAGTCCTGGCATTTATGTGGGCGCCTCTTTGACAAGTATCATCCACACATACATGGTTGCAGATCAGGTACACCCCCTCATGGCAACAGCACTCCCTGATGGCAGTGCCCCCCCTGCAGGACACCTGCACCTGCACCACCATAGAAACGGCTCAGGAATGGTCCGTTGAACCTGAACTGGCCTTTGAATTCCTCAGATACCAAACCAGTTGACCATCTGTGGGATGTGCAAGAGCCAAGTCCCATCCATGTTGGGGCCCCCATGGATCAGTCTCAGCTCATGGTACATCCAATGGATGCTCAGTTGTTTTGAGATCTGGGGAATTCAGAGGCCAGGTTGACACTTTGAGGTCTTTGTCACGTTCCTCGGGTCGTTCCTGAGCAGTTTTTGCAGTGATGCAGCTACATTGTCCTGCTGGGGGGCCACTGCCACTGAGGAGTGTCCTTGCCATGAGTGGCTGCACTTGGTCTGCAGCTGTGTTTGGGTGCCTGGTGCTTCTCAAAGAGGCGTCGATGTGAAGGCTAGGACTCAAGGTTTCCCAGCAGAATGTGACATTGTCACAAGATGATCAATGTTATTTATTTCACCAGTCATTGATTTGATTCTTGTGGCGGATCGTTGTATGTGCACATGTTTAGAACAAACAAACACAACTAAACACAAATCCTACCAAAACACACAAAACCTCCCCAAACACACAAAACCTGCACAAACAAACACAAAAACCTGCACAAACAAACACAAGACAACCACAAACAGACACAAAACCTGCACAGACACAAAACCTGCATAAACACCTCCACAAACAAACACAAAAACCTGCACAAACAATCAGAAAAGCCTGCACAAAGACACAAAAACCTCCCATACCACCTCCTGCACAAGACACAAAAACCTCCACAAACGCATACAAAACCTCCACAAACACACACAAAACAACCACAAATAAACACAAAACCTGTATAAACAAATGCAAAAACCTCCACAAACACACCCAAATATCTACAGAAACACACAAAACCTCCACAAACACAAAAACCTCCATAAAGAAACATCAGACTACCACTGCTCCTCTTTTTCTTCCTGCAGGTGACGGACAAGTCGAAATGAAGAACCCTGAAGACGAGCGGTCGGACCGACCAGACGGGCCACGACAGGAGCCTGAAGCAGCAGATAGTGTTTAGAGACAGTGAGTGCTGTTGTCTTTACTGGCTATTTACTTAATAAACCTTTTTTCTGAATTACTCTCTGTTGTGGTTTTAATCCTGCTCACCCCTGATTTTTGACCATGTTGAGTCTCTTGATGGAGTCTAATGTCTCTCAGTGGCATCGTCAAAGCTATTTGTGATATCTAAATTTCTCTGCAGTGGAGACCAGAGCTTCCATCACCTGCATTACCTATTCTTACTTTGTGAAGGATTGATTTAGAAACAAGTGGGTTTTTGGGGGGTTTTTTTGGTATTTTTTGGGCCTTTTGTGGCTTTATTGATAGTACAGCTCTCTCCATCTCTTATCACATGAATTCATTGTGCAGCCTCGTTGTCGTTGCAAACATCTTTACTGCCAATATCTCTAACAGTCCCAACATATAAACAGCACTACAGGTGAGAAGAACATTACATAGCTTTGATTTTAAGGCGAAATGTCCTTTTAAGTATTTATAGGTTCTAAGAAATGTTTTTTAGTTTCTCAGTAATAGTAAGTGAATTTATTTCATCTTTCCAGGGAAAACTCTATGAAAAATTATCTTTTATACATAATTTTACCATCAATATCATCTCTTTGAGTATTTCTATCAATTCCAATCCAACAAATTAGATATGTAGGAAGAAAAAGAGCTTATTATAAACTCCTTTCCCATTTTGTTTCACGTTAGTTACCTGATGGTTACAATGTAACTCTGACCTCTACTGGCTGATTCAAGTAATGACACAAAAAGTTCAGCTTTTCAGTTCTTTCATAGAAGTTTCTAATATGATGCTTCATTACCTGCTGATGAGACGGACTACATTCACCAAAATGTGCCCATCGAATACAAACAACCTCTTAAAGAAATTAAATTAAATCAATTAAGTCAAAACGATGCAGGCTGTAATGATACTCATAACAAAAGTTACAAGAGGGGAGGTCTTTTATTATTAAAGTAGAACTTGTGAACTCAAGTATGTACTAATATCAACCATTTACAACCAGAAAAGCAGATTTATAGACAAAACAATCTCTTGTACAGGTGTAGATTCTGTGGCTCTGAAGAGCTGCTGCAGGATGAAACACTGAACGCCTCTTGAGCTCCACAAACGTCACGTACAAAGAACAAATCTGTGGTGTTCACTTTTCATCCCGCAGCAGTGATGTCGACTGGTTTAACACCAGAACAACCAGTAACAAAAACAAAACAAAATAAATCCCTCCACACGGCCACGGGACTCCATCCAGGTCGCTCACAGCTTTGTGAAACATGTTGCTGATTGTTTGACGCAGCGTAACGTTGGTCTGAAAGCTTCCAACACGTCTGACGTTGGTGCAACAAAAGTCATTGACATCATGAACAGACACGAGCTCAGAGAGTCAGAGACGGTCCAACACCGGCTGTGATGCTAACCCGTAATGACGACACCCACTGAGGGTCAAAGGTCGACTGTTCGGCGGTGAGGTAATCACACTGTGAAATGAAAATGTGAAAAATTGTTATTAATACAAAATCTAACTTTCCCACCGTGTGTTTGAAACCTTGTAGCAGCTGATGATGAGACAACATCCAACATGTTTGTGTAAATTATGACATTATGCATCATCAGCTGCTACAAACATCCAACCAGCAGCCATCAGTCGTGAAATGCTAACAGGAAGTGACTAACTGCCTGAGAGCTTTGACGGTTTCCTGTCTTTATCAAAACCTTTTAAATTAACGGTTCACCCAAAAATTCCTCACCTCCATGTTGACGGAAAGTCAGGTGAAGTTTGGCAGCTGGAGACTTGTTTTAAAACAACCAAACAACACAAAATTGTGCTGTACGGCTCCTGATTCTAGTCTCGGGAAACTCAGAAATTACAAATTGATCCTCAATGTGTCAAGTTCATGCATCCACTTCAGATGGACTTACAGCAGATTCTGGCTTTAGAACGGGCAAAATTAAATTCTCTTTCTGGTTGTTTCTCTGTTTTAAATCAAGTCTCCAGCTGCTTCAGTTGTTTAGCAGAATGCTGCAACTCTGTTTTACTGTCACTGAGTTTATATTTCTTGCTACACTTTTCCTCTAAAGACACTTTAATTTGTTTTATCAGTTAATTTAAAGGATTTACAGTCGGTTTTGTGCTGCCAGTTTAAAACAAAATAAAAGTTTGAATTAAATTTAAATGAAGACAAAAGATCCCTCAGTTTCTCTCAGTATGTAAAAACCATTAAGTCCTACAAAGATAAACTAAAATAAATTCAATTCAATCAGAAACAGTCAAAATAAATAAATCCAACAAAATTATCCGACTTTGAAAACATCAGAAAACACAAATTAAACACTTCCATGTCGGTTATCCTCATTTAAAATGTGTTTTTGTTTTATAACTTAAGGGGAAATGATACAGAATGTAACTGCAGACTGGAGCATCAGTGCAGTGGAAGCCTTCTGCAAACATCTGATATTAAAACAAGTACTTTTATTATGTGCATAGAAACATTCTTATACCTGCAAGTTAAGAGAGAGGACTTCTGTGTGTCTTTAAATCTGTACAGAAAATACCTGGGACTTTACATTTTAATGTGTTTGAGGCTCAGAAGTGTTTTCAGTGCATCCAAGTTTTTATTGCTGTAAAATGAGGAAAACTCAACGAGCCTTTCTGATTATTTGGCTTTTAACTTTCATCATTTAGAAAAGAAGACTGCAGAGAAAACACTGTTCAGATCTGATATCAACATCCGTCCTGAGTGATCCGATAACGAGTGGACAGCTCAAAGAACAAACATCCTCCAGACCAAAATAATTCAATAAATAAATAAAGAACTGAATGTTTTACATTTGCCGAATTTACAAGAAGGTCCAAATAATGCAGAATGAGTCAGAGACAGAGTTTCACAGAGTTTATAAAGTGTCTCCAACTCAACGACTCACTAAACGGACACATTTGTTAAGGGAGTCTGGTGACTTTCTCCACGGGGACAAAGAAGCAGCCGAGCAGTCGGATCATTCAGGACGATGTCACCGGGTCTGAACTGGGCCAAAGTTCTCTGAGGATGTAAAGAGATGATGTCTGACCGGTGGATAACACACTGTTTAGTTTTCCTCTTATGGCTCTAAGGAACATTTAAGATTAAACCTAAAGGATTCATCTGTCGGGTGCTTCAGTCGATGAATTCAACTCTGAGCTCAACAGAACAGTTTAGTAACAAAACAAAGCGTCTCTTTTGGAGCGAAGCAACATTAAATCTTCCACGTAAAACATCTTAAATATTTTTTATTCACGAATCTCCCTCCGGCTGAAACACAGCAGAGAGTGAAAGTCAGTATTCATCTGAGCACCGTGATCTTTGGGAAGCATTTATTCACCATCAGTCTCTCTGAAGTTCAGAGTACAGAGAGACAACATCCCATCAGTGTGTTCACAGTCAACTTGCCTGATGAAATGAGAAATGATGGTTTTTAAAAAAGGGGAAAAAAAGTCCTTGTTGGGGTTCAAGTTGTGTTCAGGTCAGGAGAACCACCTGTCTCTGAGGGACCGAAGGATACGGATCTCCTCATCTGACTGGTCTGGATAGTGAGGACACACACACACACACACACACAGAAACACTGTAAACATCTGAACTTCTCGTGTGAAAGTGACCAAACAATTCTCTGATGGTGAGCGGATGAACCGTCAGTGTTACTCACAGTCTGGATTACTTGGATCATCACTTCTGAACGACTGGTCTGAGTTCTCCGAGATTCGAGTTACACATACCTTGTTCTACTATGGGAAAAAGTAGTTTTTGGCCGCATTGCATCATGGGATGATGTAATTACAGTTTGGCCCATAAGAAAACTGGCTTCAGAGTCTGGTGCTGTTCCTCGTACACATAATAATATTAGTAATAAAATAATAATAATAATAATAATAATAATAATAATAATAATGTTCCCAGATTGTTACATCTTTTCCCAAACATCACGTCTTGATACGTGTTCCTACATGTCAGCCTGTGTTTCTGTCCATTCTCTTCTGCTGCGTTGTCAGTACAAAGAATCACACTGTAAATTATGAAGAATGACACGATGCATTTCCAGACTTTTACAAACTTTATTCCACTCTTTCCAGATATAACAGATAGAATTAGGTCTGATATAGATGGACTTAATAAGATGAAACATGACAACCATGAAGAGACAATATTTTATTATGTCGATGAAAAAAAACATGATATGAAATCACCACCATTATCATGCTTTGATTTTAATATCTGCAAACTATATTCTAGACTTTAAAATAACGTGTCTTGGCTCTTGGCCACTCAAACATGCAGTCATTTATAAATTGATGATTGTTTTCTTCCTTTTAATCCATCACCACCCGAAGGTAATAAAAATCTGAGTACACAGCTGGTTTGCAGAATGCAGCTTAGAGAAACTATATAACTGAGCAGGCTTGTTGGCCAACAGTTAAAGGAGAGAAAGTCACTGACAGCAGTTTGCTAAAATGGGAACTGCGTATAATTTGTAACCACAGGGAGTTCAAACCAACTATCTGTTGAACAGGTGATCATTTCATGCTGATGATTTTATAATGATTGACATCTTTGTGTACAGATAGATAGATAACTTTAATAATCCCTGAGAGGAAATTATGTATAATTGTTGTATATTTAATTCCAATGTCCTGATTATGTTAATGAAATAAAATCATAAATCCATCATAAATTTACATGTTGATGTTTGGTCATATTTGAAATTAAGAAACAAAAAATTAAAATCAAACCAAAGAATGAAATAATAGCTGAAATAAAAATAAACATGTTTTTAGAAAGTTGACAGCAGGAGCAGCATGTGCAACCTCACAGGTAAAATTCAGTGAACACAAAAGTCATCTTTATCTCTACCTGCTCTGTTCCACTGTCACACACACCTTCAGTGGTAATATCTTCAGTTTATAATCACTGTGAATGTATGGAAACATCTTCTCAGTGAAAGTGTGTGTGAAGGTGTGTATGTGTGTGTCAGTGTCAGGATCAGAGAACGACAGCTTTCCTCTGTTCCAGTCCAGATTCACTCTGATCCTCTGGAGCTTCTTCTGCACTACGAGAACAGAGTCTGGAGTTGATGGTGCACATGCTGTGTATTCACCATTGTAGGACTGAATATACCAGAATCCAGACAATATGTAATCCTTCCTCTGGTCAGACTCTGCACACACACCCAGTGACCAGAATGTACTGTCTCCAACCTCGACATCCCAGCTGTGAGTCCCTGAGTTAAAGCCCTCAGAGCCCAGGACAGAAAAGAGGAAATCAAACCTCTCTGGATTATCAGGAAGCTGCTGTCTCTCTCCTCCTGTCACACTGCTCAGATCTTCAGACAGGATCAGGTCTGGACTAGCAGTGTTTGGGTCCAGAACCACAGGAGTGTAGGAGACCATGTCCTTCATCTTGTTCCAGATGTTGAAGCTCAGGTTGCCCAGGTGTTTGGCCTGGTCTATCAGAGCTCCTGAGGGCAGCTGTGGATCCTCCAGCAGGGGGCGCTGCTGGACTCTTTCCACTGCAGCCTTGTAGTTGTGCAGGAATGAGACGTCTTCAGCTCTCAGCTCCTCCTCTGTGGCTCTGACTGTGTGTGAAAGAGCTGCTATCTCTCTGCTCAGAGCCTCCATCTTCTCCTTCCTCATCTGACTCTTCTGCTCCTCTTCCTCCCTCAGTGCAGCCATCCTGGCCTCCTCTTCCTCTGCTAGAAACTGGTGCAGCTTCTTAAACTGATCCTTAATCTGCCTCTCTGTTTGTCGGGCCTGGACCTTCATGTGTTCTGCTGTCTGATCAAACTTCACTTTAACTTCTTCAAAAACCTTTAACTTCTTCTTTAAAGGCTCCAGAGTTTCTTCAAGTTTTTTATTGTGTTGTTGTGCAGCTTCATTGATGGGTCTGAATCTGTGGATGGTGGGTTGTTCTGAGTCTCTGCAGACGACACACACCGGCTGCCGATGGCCCAGACGGAAGAGTTTGAGTTTCTCAGAGTGCAGACTGCGGAAGTCATCTGAAGCTCTCTGGACTCTGAAGGCTTCACACAGGTTCTTTATGACCAGACTAACAGGTGGGTGATCATTTGAAGATTTTCTCTTACAAACTGGACACTCCTGTATTTGTTTCTGTCTCCAGCAGCTCTGCAGACAGTCTTTACAGAAGCTGTGGCTACAGGACAGAACAACAGGCTCTCTGAAGACGTCCTGACAGACCGGACAGCAGAGATACTCCTCTAATCTGAAAGCCATTTAGTCTCTGAGTGAAGCTGAAAACACAGCAGACAGAAAGTCCAGTCAGTCACGTCTCTGCTCACTCCTCTAATAACAGCACTGAACTTTACTTTCACTTTGAGTTGTGTTTCAGTCAAACTCACCTTCAGTGTGTGAGTGTCTGCAGGGTGAAGAAGTGCTGCTGAGTGTAGTTTTTCCTCTCTTATAGCTGAACTCACTCAGAAGACGCTCTTCTTGTTGGACTTTGTTCTGATGGTGAAGTTGATCGTCTCTGTCTGTGTCTTTGTAATGAGGAAGAACAACAGACTGTTTCCTAATTTGTTCACAGCTGAGTGTGTTGAGGGGCGGAGCTCTGTCAGACGTAAATGGTAAAATGGTCTGCAGACGTCTTCTGTTAAAGGAGACCTGTGTAGTTTTAGAGAGGAATTTCAAATCCAACCGTCCTTATTTACAATATTAATGAGGTATACAAACTCTGAAATATGTATTTTCTCCATAAGTGAACAAACAAGCTGTTCTCAGAGGAAGAAAAGGTCCCAGAACACTGTTTGAAGCTAGAAAGGTGGCAGGGTCCACCACATATAAACAAAGTAAAACAGTATGAAAACTGTGTTTTCCTTTAAGGTCAGTTTGTTTATTCAATGAAGATCTTTGTCTTCTGATTAACATTTCTTCCATTAAACTACAGAGTGCTCCTTTAAATGTTGTAGCTTCACAGCTAACACAGGGACGTGTTTCAGTCAGTACAGATTTATTGCTGGATGTTGTTGTGGTTTATTGTCCTCCTCAGCCACCATAGCATTGTGTACAAGTGGGCACGTGATCCAACACGCTCAATCTGCCAAAAGGCCACAGACGAGGCCCAACTACTGCCAACAACTGGGCCACAGACGCTCCAGACGTTGGTGTGTGAGTGTGTCAGAGCTGTATGGAGAGCCGCTGTGATCCACTGTGGCAGGATTTAACAGGTCACAGGTGAAGGAGAGGTATCGCAGGTCCTTCCTGCTGCTGTCACCCCCATACTCTGCACTGTGCAATAAGCTGTGTTTTCCATGAATGGCAGTAGTCAGGCCTTTGATCAGCCGCTGGTATTGGTAATAGCGTATCCTACGAGCCCTTGTGCGATCCCGCCAACTTACAGGCCCCTGTTGTTACACACCTATGGTTGGTAGAATCGTGCACAAAGTGTGCGTGTTAGTTGGACCTCGTGCCTGGCTAGGGACATGCTCAGGGCCACGGTAAAAGCTAGCCTGGCGCCACTGAAGCGGCTCCGGTCTCTGCCCTCATCTGTCCATGACGATCTCACTCGCGAGTTCAGTGTGCATAGACGCGATGCCTTTGCTTGAAGATAATGTTGAACCTCTGTGATAAAACAAAATGAAAACAATTGCAGGAATTAATTTTCTTTGCAATTGTGTGCAACAACATCCTGCTCGATAACACCATGCAGAGATCATTACAAAGCTGTTACAGGGCCCTTGGCCTCACTGCCAAGCAGGCCACTAATAACGATCTGATTGTGCTGTGGTGATGTTTTTCGTATGGAAGCAGTTGTTGTGGTCATGTTCATGGTGGAATTGCAGCAAACTGATAGCTACAAACAGCTTGAGTGGTTGTTAGTTTGTCTGCGTTCTTCTGAGTGTATTGAAGGTTTGTTTTCAGTTCAGGTTCATCTCCACTCGAGCGTGCAAATGTGCGTTCAGAGAGTGCTTGATAAGCTTTATGAAGCATTTGAAGTTGTTGTTTTGCTGGAGAAACATCGTGGTATAAATCCTTTCAGGCTAACAGTGTTAGCTAAACAATGTTGAGCGCAGTAAGCTACAGCAACCAGTTCACCACCGTAGAGTTCTACGTACAAAAGTTCAGTAACAGCAATCCAGTTGTTTGTGGTCTGCCAGGCAAACTTGGTGTTATCATTGTTAGTTACAGGTTAGCTTGACCGGAGTTCAGTAATAATGCATTGCAAATGTCCTTGAGCTGTCTGTTACACTGTGAGCTGGAGCCACACAGGCTTTAGCAGAAGTGGGCCTCTGATCAGCTGACTGGTATTGGTAATATTGGTATCCTATGAGTGATTGTGCATTCAGTCTGTTGGTCATATTCATGGTACAAGTGCAGTGAACCACCAGTAGAACTGACCAACCAGAGCAGACTTAGGCCCCACCTCAACACCCACAGGATTCAATGAGTGTTTTTACAGCTACTGGATAAACATTAATAATATATATACAAAAATATATATTGAATAAAACATACATAAAAATAGACTTCTCCTCACTGTCTACAACTCAACTCTCTATGAGTTCTGCTAACAGCCCAGGAAGGTCGTTATTTGACAACCTGAGAATGAGACTCATCTATCTTTCTCTAGGACTACTTTAAGAGTATGCCGACATTATAGTGTGGCTTTAATTCGCTTTGTAATTATAATAATCTGCAAAGTTACTGTTGACTAATGTTGTAAAATGTAAGTGGTTAAATAATGTGCAGTGAACATATTAATTGTAAATCAGTTGTGAAAATAGAAAAACTCAAGAACAGTACATGTACCTAAATTGTACTAAAGTACACTGCCTAAATGAACGTACAGAGTAAGTTTACACTAATGTAAATGTTCAGATTTACACTGACACTTTACCCATTAACTTAAATTAATACTCTGATTAAACAAATTATGAAAAGTGATGTCAGGTTAAATAAAACTGAGGTAGGGACTGAAACCTCCACAAGGAGACTCAAAACCGACAAAAATAGACCCAGGACCTCCACAAACAGACACAAAACATGTATACACACCATCAGCCAGAATATTGAAACACTGACAGGTGAAGTGAGAATTCATCATCTTGTTACAATCAAATGTTCTGCTGGAAGCTCTTGAGTCCTGGCATTTATGTGGACGCCTCTTTGACGAATATCATCCACACAAACATGGTTGCAGATCAGGTACACTCCCTCATGGCAACAGCACTCCCTGATGGCAGTGCCCCCCCTGCAGGATACCTGCACCTGCACCACCGCAAAAACGGCTCAGGAATGGTCCAATGAACATGAACTGGCCTTTGAATTCCTCAGATCCCAAACCAGTTGAGCATCTGTGGGATGTGCCAGAGCCAAGTCCCATCCATGTTGGGGCCCCCATGGATCGGTCTTGGTTCATGGTACATCCAATGGATGCTCAGTTGTTTTGAGATCTGGGGAATTCAGAGGCCAGGTTGACACTTTGAGGTCTTTGTCACGTTCCTCGGGTCGTTCCTGAGCAGTTTTTGCAGTGATGCAGCTACATTGTCCTGCTGGGGGGCCACTGCCACTGAGGAGTGTCTTTGCCATGAGGAGGTCTGCAGCTGTGTTTGGGTGCATGGTGCTTCTCAAAGAGGCGTCGATGTGAAGGCTAGGACTCAAGGTTTCCAAGCAGAACGTGACATTGTCACAAGATGATCAATGTTGTTTATTTCACCAGTCATTGGTTTAATCTTGTGGCGGATCGTTGTATGTACACATGTTTCAAACAAACATAAACACAAATCCTACCAAAACACACAAAACCTCCCCAAACACACAAAACCTCCTCAAACACACAAAACCTCCCCAAACACACAAAACCTGCACAAACAAACACAAAATGACCACAAACAGGCACAAAACCTTCACAAACAGACACAAAACCTGCACAAACAGACACAAAACCTGCACAAACAAACAAAACCTCTACAAACACAAAACCTCCACAAACAAACACAAAACGACCACAAACAGACACAAAACCTGCACAAACAGACACAAAACCTGCACAAACAGACACAAAACCTCCACAAACAAACACAAAACGACCACAAACAGACACAAAACCTGCACAAACAGACACAAAACCTGCACAAACAGACACAAAACCTCCACAAACAAACGTAAAAACCTCCACAAACAAACGCAAAAACCTGCACAAACACAAAACGACCACAAATACAAAATGACCACAAACAGACACAAAACCTGCACAATCAAACAAAACCTGCACAAACACACACAAAAACCTCCACAAACACAAACCTCTACAAACACACACAAAAACATGCACAAACAAACACAAAACCTCCACAAACAAATGCAAAAACCTCTACAAACACAAAACAACCACAAATAAACACAAAAACCTCCACAAACAAACAAAACCTCCACAAAGAAACATCAGACTACCACTGCTCCTCTTTTTCTTCCTGCAGGTGACGGACAAGTCGAAATGAAGAACCCTGAAGACGAGCGGTCGGACCGACCAGACGAGCCACAACAGGAGCCTGAAGCAGCAGATAGTGTTTAGAGACAGTGAGTGCTGTTGTCTTTACTGGCTACTTACTTAATAAACTCTTTTTCTGAATTACTCTCTGTTGTGGTTTTAATCCTGCTCACCCTGATTTTTAAAGAACATGTTGAGTCTCTTGATGGAGTCTAATGTCTCTCAGTGGCATCGTCAAAGCTTTGACTATACGTGATATCTACATTTTTCTGCAGTGGAGATCAGAGCTTCCATCACCTGCATTAACTATTCCTACTTTGTGAATGATTGATTTAGAAACAAGTATTGTTTAATGATGTCTGAGCGAGTTAGAATCTCTCCATCTCTTATCACATGAATTCATTATGAAGCCTTGTTGTCGTCTGCACACAAAAGTTTCTATATATGAGAGAAGGCAAACATCTTTACTGCTAATATCTCCTAAAGTTTCCAAAACAGTCCCAACAGATAAACAGCACTACAGGTGAGAAGAACATTTAATATCTTTGATTTTAAGGTGAAATGACCTTTTAAGTATTTAAAGGGTTCTAAGAAATGCTTTTAAGTTTCTCAGTAATATTGAGTTGCATGAGAAATGATCTTTTATACATAATTATACAGTTGTTATCATCTCTTTGTGCATTTCTATCAATTCCAATCAAACCAATTAGATATGTAGGAAGAAAAAGAGCTTATTATAAAACTCTTTTCACGTTTTGTTTCACGTTAGTTACCTGACGGGTCACAATGTAACTCTGACCTCTAGTGGCTGATTCAAGTAACGACACAAAAAGTTCAGCTTTTCAGTTCTTTCATAGAAGTTTCTAATATGATGCTTCATTACCTGCTGTTGAGACGGACTACATTCACCAAAATGTGCCCATCGAATACAAACAACCTCTTAAAGAAATGAAATCAAATCAATTAAGTCAAAACGATGCAGGCTGTAATGATACGCCTCACAAAAGTTACAAGAGGGGAGGTCTTTTATTATTAAAGTAGAACTTATGAACTCAAGTATATACTGATATCAACCATTACAACCAGAAAAGCAGATTTTATAGACAAAACAATCTCTTGTACAGGTGTAGATTCTGTGGCTCTGAAGAGCTGCTGCAGGATGAAACACTGAACGTCTCTCGAGCTCCACAAACATCACGTACAAAGAACAAATCTGTGGTGTTCAGTTTTCATCCCACAGCAGTGATGTCGACTGGTTTAACACCAGAACAACCAGTAACAAAAACAAAACAAAATAAATCACTCCACACGGCCACGGGACTCCATCCAGGTCGCTCACAGCTTTGTGAAACATGTTGCTGATTGTTTGACGCAGCGTAACGTTGGTCTGAAAGCTTCCAACACGTCTGACGTTGGTGCAACAAAAGTCATTGACATCATGAACAGACACGAGCTCAGAGAGTCAGAGACGGTCGAACACCGGCTGTGATGCTAACCCGTAATGACGACACCCACTGAGGGTCAAAGGTCGACTGTTCGGCGGTGAGGTAATCACACTGTGAAATGAAAATGTGAAAAATTGTTATTAATACAAAATCTGACTTTCCCACCGTGTGTTTGAAACCTTGTAGCAGCTGATGATCAAACAACATCCAACATGTTTGTGTAAATTATGACATTATGCATCATCAGCTGCTACAAACATCCAACCAGCAGCCATCAGTCGTGAAACGCTAACAGGAAGTGACTAACTGCCTGAGAGCTTTGACGGTTTCCTGTCTTTATCAAAACCTTTTTAAATTAACGGTTCAACCCAAAATTCCTCACCTCCATGTTGACGGAAAGTCAGGTGAAGTTTGGCAGCTGGAGACTGTTTTAAAACAACCAAACAACACAAAATTTGTGCTGTACGGCTCCTGATTCTCATCTCGGGAAACTCAGAAATTACAAATTGATCCTCAATGTGTCAAGTTCATGCATCCACTTCAGATGGACTTACAGCAGATTCTGGCTTTAGAACGGGCAAAATTAAATTCTCTTTCTGGTTGTTTCTCTGTTTTAAAATCAAGTCTCCAGCTGCTTTCAGTTGTTTAGCAGAATGCTGCAACTCTGTTTTTACTGTCACTGAGTTTATATTCTTGCTACACTTTTCCTCTAAAGACACTTATAATTGTTTATCATTAATTTAAAGGATTTCAGTCGGCTTTGTGCTGCCAGTTTAAAAAAAAAAAAAAAAAATGTTTAAATTAAATTTAATGAAGACAAAAGATTCCCTCAGTTTCTCTCAGTATGTAAAAACCATCAAGTCCTACCAAGATAAACTTAAATAAATCCAATTCAATCAGAAACAGTCAAAATAAATAAATCCAACAAAATTATATCCGACTTTGAAAAAAATTAGAAAACACAATTAAACACTTCCATGTCGGTTATCCTCATTTAAAATGGATTTTTGTTTTATAACTTTAGAGGGAAATTATACAGAATGTAAACTGCAGACTGGAGCATCAGTGCAGTGGAAGCCTGCCTGCAAACATCTGATATTTAAAACAAGTACTTTTATTATGTGCATAGAAACATTCTTATACCTGCAAGTTAAGAGAGGAGGACTTCTGTGTGTCTTTAAAATCTGTAAGCAGAAAATACCTGGGACTTTACATTTTAATGTGTTTGAGGCTCAGAAGTGTTTTCAGTGCATCCAAGTTTTTATTGCTGTAAAATGAGGAAGAAACTCAACGGCCTTTCTGATTAATTTGGCTTTTAACTTTCATCATTTAGAAAAGAAGACTGCAGAGAGAAACACTGTTCAGATCTGATATCACATCAGTCCTGAGTGATCCGATAACGAGTGGACAGCTCAAAGAACAAACATCCTCCCGACCAAATAATTCAATAAATAAATAAAGAACTGAATGTTTTACATTTGCCGAATTTACAAGAAGGTCCAATAATGCAGAATGAGTCAGAGACAGAGTTCACAGAGTTTATAAAGTGTCCTCCAACTCAACAACTCACTAAACGGACACATTTGTTAAGGGAGTCTGGTGACTTTCTCCACGGGGACAAAGAAGCAGCCGAGCAGTCGGATCATTCAGGACGATGTCACCGGGTCTGAACTGGGCCAAAGTTCTCTGAGGATGTAAAGAGATGATGTCTGACCGGTGGATAACACACTGTTTAGTTTTCCTCTTATGGCTTCTAAGGAACATTTAAGATTAAACCTAAGGATTCATCTGTCGGGTGCTTCAGTCGATGAATTCAACTCTGAGCTCAACAGAACAGTTAGTAACAAAACAAAGCGTCTCTTTGGAGCGGAGCAACATTAAATCTTCCACGTAAAAACATCATAAATATTTTTTATTCACGAATCTCCCTCCGCTGAAACACAGCAGAGAGTGAAAGTCAGTATTCATCTGAGCACCGTGATCTTTGGGAAGCATTTATTCACCATCAGTCTCTCTGAAGTTCAGCAGTAGCAGAGAGACAACATCCCATCAGATGTGTTCACAAGTCAACTTGCCTGATGAAATGAGATAAATAAAAAAATATGGAATTTGTTTAAACAAGGGGTAAAGAAAAAGTCCTTGTTGGGGTTCAAGTTGTTGTTCAGGTCAGGAGAAACCACCTTGTCTCTGAAGGGACCGAAGGAGGATACGGATCTCCTCATCTGACTGGTCTGGACTAGTGAGGACTACACACACACACAGAGAAACACACACACACACACCAACAGAAACACTGTAAAACATCTGAACTTCTCGTGTGAAAGTGACCAAACAATTCTCTGATGGTGAGCGGATGAACCGTCAGTGTTACTCACAGTCTGGATTACTTGGATCATCACTTCTGAACGACTGGTCTGAGTTCTCCGAGATTCGAGTTACACATAACCTTGTTGCTACTATGGGAAAAAGTAGTTTGGCTCGGCATTGCATCATGGGATGATGTAATTACAGTTGGCCCATAAGAAAACTGGCTTCAGAGTCTGGTGCTGTTCCTCGTACACATAATAATAATTAGTAATAAAATAATAATAATAAGAATAATAATAATAATAATAAGAATGTTCCCAGATTTTACAATCTTTTCCAAACATCACGGCGTGAATACGTGTGCCTACAATGTCAGCCTGTGTTTCTGTCCATTCTCTTCTGCTTCCGGTTGTCAGTACAAAGAATCACACTGTAAATTATGAAGAATGACACAGTGCCATTTCCAGACTTTTACAAACTTATTCCACTCTTTCAGATATAACAGATAGAATTAGGTCTGATATAGATGGACTTAATAAGATGAAACATGACAACCATGAAGAGACAATATTTTATTATGTCGATGAAAAAAAACATGATATGAAATCACCACCATTATCATGCTTTGATTTTAATATCTGCAAACTATATTCTAGACTTTAAAATAACGTGTCTTGGGCTCTTGGCCAACTCAAACATGCAGTCATTTATAAATTGATGATTGTTTTCTTCCTTTTAATCCATCACCACCCGAAGGTAATAAAAATCTGAGTACACAGCTGGTTTGCAGAATGCAGCTTAGAGAAACTATATAACTGAGCAGGCTTGTTGGCCAACAGTTAAAGGAGAGAAAAGTCACTGACAGCAGTTTGCTAAAATGGGACTGCGTATAATTTGTAACCACAAGGAGTTAAAAACCAACTATCTGTTGACAGGTGATCATTTCATGCTGATGATTTTATAATGATTGACATCTTTGTGTACAGATAGATAGATAACTTTAATAATCCCTGAGAGGAAATTATGTATAATTGTTGTATATTTAATTCCAATGTTCCTGATTATGTTAATGAAAATAAAATCATAAATCCATCATAAATTTACATGTTGATGTTGATCATATTTGAAATTAAGAAACAAAAAATTAAATCAAACCAAAGAATGAAATAATAGCTGAAATAAAAATAAACATGTTTTTTAGAAAGTTGACAGCAGGAGCAGCATGTGCAACCTCACAGGTAAAATTCAGTGAACACAAAAGTCATCTTTATCTCTACCTGCTCTGTTCCACTGGTCACACACCACCTTCAGTGGTAATATCTTCAGTTTATAATCACTGTGAATGTATGGAAACATCTTCTCAGTGAAAGTGTGTGTGAAGGTGTGTATGTGTGTGTCAGTGTCAGGATCAGAGAACGACAGCTTTCCTCTGTTCCAGTCCAGATTCACTCTGATCCTCTGGAGCTTCTTCTGCACTACGAGAACAGAGTCTGGAGTTGATGGTGCACATGCTGTGTATTCACCATTGTAGGACTGAATATACCAGAATCCAGACAATATGTAATCCTTCCTCTGGTCAGACTCTGCACACACACCCAGTGACCAGAATGTACTGTCTCCAACTCGACATCCCAGCTGTGAGTCCCTGAGTTAAAGCCCTCAGAGCCCAGGACAGAAAAGAGGAAATCAAACCTCTCTGGATTATCAGGAAGCTGCTGTCTCTCTCCTCCTGTCACACTGCTCAGATCTTCAGACAGGATCAGGTCTGGACTAGCAGTGTTTGGGTCCAGAACCACAGGAGTGTAGGAGACCATGTCCTTCATCTTGTTCCAGATGTTGAAGCTCAGGTTGCCCAGGTGTTTGGCCTGGTCTATCAGAGCTCCTGAGGGCAGCTGTGGATCCTCCAGCAGGGGGCGCTGCTGGACTCTTTCCACTGCAGCCTTGTAGTTGTGCAGGAATGAGACGTCTTCAGCTCTCAGCTCCTCCTCTGTGGCTCTGACTGTGTGTGAAAGAGCTGCTATCTCTCTGCTCAGAGCCTCCATCTTCTCCTTCATCATCTGACTCTTCTGCTCCTCTTCCTCCCTCAGTGCAGGCCATCCTGGCCTCCTCTTCCTCTGCTAGAAACTGGTGCAGCTTCTTAACTGATCCTTAATCTGCCTCTCTGTTTGTCGGGCCTGGACCTTCATGTGTTCTGCTGTCTGATCAAACTTCACTTTAACTTCTTCAAAAACCTTTAACTTCTTCTTTAAAGGCTCCAGAGTTTCTTCAAGTTTTTTATTGTGTTGTTGTGCAGCTTCATTGATGGGTCTGAATCTGTGGATGGTGGGTTGTTCTGAGTCTCTGCAGACGACACACACCGGCTGCCGATGGCCCAGACGGAAGAGTTTGAGTTTCTCAGAGTGCAGACTGCGGAAGTCATCTGAAGCTCTCTGGACTCTGAAGGCTTCACACAGGTTCTTTATGACCAGACTAACAGGTGGGTGATCATTTGAAGATTTTCTCTTACAAACTGGACACTCCTGTATTTGTTTCTGTCTCCAGCAGCTCTGCAGACAGTCTTTACAGAAGCTGTGGCTACAGGACAGAACAACAGGCTCTCTGAAGACGTCCTGACAGACCGGACAGCAGAGATACTCCTCTAATCTGGAAGCCATTTAGTCTCTGAGTGAAGCTGAAAACACAGCAGACAGAAAGTCCAGTCAGTCACGTCTCTGCTCACTCCTCTAATAACAGCACTGAAATTTACTTTCACTTTGAGTTGTGTTTCAGTCAAACTCACCTTCAGTGTGTGAGTGTCTGCAGGGTGAAGAAGTGCTGCTGAGTGTAGTTTTTCCTCTCTTATAGCTGAACTCACTCAGAAGACGCTCTTCTTGTTGGACTTTGTTCTGATGGTGAAGTTGATCGTCTCTGTCTGTGTCTTTGTAATGAGGAAGAACAACAGACTGTTTCCTAATTTGTTCACAGCTGAGTGTGTTGAGGGGCGGAGCTCTGTCAGACGTAAATGGTAAAATGGTCTGCAGACGTCTTCTGTTAAAGGAGACCTGTGTTAGTTTTTAGAGAGGAATTTCAAATCCAACCGTCCTTATTTACAATATTAATGAGGTATACAAACTCTGAAATATGTATTTTCTCCATAAGTGAACAAACAAGCTGTTCTCAGAGGAAGAAAAGGTCCCAGAACACTGTTTGAAGCTAGAAAGGTGGCAGGGTCCACCACATATAAACAAGTAAAACAGTATGAAAACTGTGTTTTCCTTTAAGGTCAGTTTGTTTATTCAATGAAGATCTTTGTCTTCTGATTAACATTTCTTCCATTAAACTACAGAGTGCTCCTTTAAATGTTGTAGCTTCACAGCTAAACACAGGGACGTGTTTCAGTCAGTACAGATTTATTGCTGGATGTTGTTGTGGTTTATTGTCCTCCTCAGCCACCATAGCATTGTGTACAAGTGGGTACGTGATCCAACACGCTCAATCTGCCAAAAGGCCACAGACGAGGCCCAACTACTGCCAACAACTGGGCCACAGACGCTCCAGACGTTGGTGTGTGAGTGTGTCAGAGCTGTATGGAGAGCCGCTGTGATCCACTGTGGCAGGATTTAACAGGTCACAGGTGAAGGAGAGGTATCGCAGGTCCTTCCTGCTGCTGTCACCCCCATACTCTGCACTGTGCAATAAGCTGTGTTTTCCATGAATGGCAGTAGTCAGGCCTTTGATCAGCCGCTGGTATTGGTAATAGCGTATCCTACGAGCCCTTGTGCGATCCCGCCAACTTACAGGCCCCTGTTGTTACACACCTATGGTTGGTAGAATCGTGCACAAAGTGTGCGTGTTTAGTTGGACCTCGTGCCTGGCTAGGGACATGCTCAGGGCCACGGTAAAAGCTAGCCTGGCGCCACTGAAGCGGCTCCGGTCTCTGCCCTCATCTGTCCATGACGATCTCACTCGCGAGTTCAGTGTGCATAGACGCGATGCCTTTGCTTGAAGATAATGTTGACCTCTGTGATAAAACAAAATGAAAACAATTGCAGGAATTAATTTTCTTTGCAATTGTGTGCAACAACATCCTGCTCGATAACACCATGCAGAGATCATTACAAAGCTGTTACAGGGCCCTTGGCCTCACTGCCCAGCAGGCCACTAATAACGATCTGATTGTGCTGTGGTGATGTTTTTCGTATGGAAGCAGTTGTTGTGGTCATGTTCATGGTGGAATTGCAGCAAACTGATAGCTACAAACAGCTTGAGTGGTTGTTAGTTTGTCTGCGTTCTTCTGAGTGTATTGAAGGTTTGTTTTCAGTTCAGGTTCATCTCCACTCGAGCGTGCAAATGTGCGTTCAGAGAGTGCTTGATAAGCTTTATGAAGCCTTTGAAGTTGTTGTTTTGCTGGAGAACATCGTGGTATAAATCCTTTCAGGCTAACAGTGTTAGCTAAACAATGTTGAGCGCAGTAAAGCTACAGCAACCAGTTCACCACCGTAGAGTTCTACGTACAAAAGTTCAGTAACAGCAATCCAGTTGTTTGTGGTCTGCCAGGCAAACTTGGTGTTATCATTGTTAGTTACAGGTTAGCTTGACCGGAGTTCAGTAATAATGCATTGCAAATGTCCTTGAGCTGTCTGTTACACTGTGAGCTGGAGCCCACAGGCATTAGCAGAAGTGGGCCTCTGATCAGCTGACTGGTATTGGTAATATTGGTATCCTATGAGTGATTGTGCATTCAGTCTGTTGGTCATATTCATGGTACAAGTGCAGTGAACCACCAGTAGAACTGACCAACCAGAGCAGACTTAGGCCCCACCTCAACACCCACAGGATTCAATGAGTGTTTTTACAGCTACTGGATAAACATTAATAATATATATACAAAAATATATATTGAATAAAACATACATAAAAATAGACTTCTCCTCACTGTCTACAACTCAACTCTCTATGAGTTCTGCTAACAGCCCAGGAAGGTCGTTATTTGACAACCTGAGAATGAGACTCATCTATCTTTCTCTAGGACTACTTTAAGAGTATGCCGACATTATAGTGTGGCTTTAATTCGCTTTGTAATTATAATAATCTGCAAAGTTACTGTTGACTAATGTTGTAAAATGTAAGTGGTTAAATAATGTGCAGTGAACATATTAATTGTAAATCAGTTGTGAAAATAGAAAAACTCAAGAACAGTACATGTACCTCAATTGTACTAAAGTACACTGCCTAAATGAACGTACAGAGTAAGTTTACACTAATGTAAATGTTCAGATTTACACTGACACTTTACCCATTAACTTAAATTAATACTCTGATTAAACAAATTATGAAAAGTGATGTCAGGTTAAATAAAACTGAGGTAGGGACTGAAACCTCCACAAAGAGACTCAAAACCGACAAAAATAGACCCAGGACCTCCACAAACAGACACAAAACATGTATACACACCATCAGCCAGAATATTGAAACACTGACAGGTGAAGTGAGCATTGATCATCTTGTTACAATCAAATGTTCTGCTGGAAACTCTTGAGTCCTGGCATTTATGTGGGCGCCTCTTTGACGAGTATCATCCACACAAACATGGTGGCAGATCAGGTACACCCCCTCATGGCAACAGCACTCCGTGATGGCAGTGCGCCCCCTGCAGGACACCTGCACCTGCACCACCGCAAAAACGGCTCAGGAATGGTCCAATGAACATGAACTGGCCTTTGAATTCCTCAGATCCCAAACCAGTTGAGCATCTGTGGGACGTGCCAGAGCCAAGTCCCATCCATGTTGGGGCCCCCATGGATCAGTCTCAGCTCATGGTACATCCAATGGATGCTCAGTTGTTTTGAGATCTGGGGAATTCAGAGGCCAGGTTGACACTTTGAGGTCTTCGTCACGTTCCTCAGGTCGTTCCTGAGCAGTTTTTGCAGTGATGCAGCTACATTGTCCTGCTGAGAGGCCACTGCCACTGAGGAGTGTCCTTGCCATGAGGAGGTCTGCAGCTGTGTTTGGGTGCCTGGTGCTTCTCAAAGAGGCGTCGATGTGAAGGCCAGGACTCAAGGTTTCCCAGCAGAATGTGACATTGTCACAAGATGATCAATGTAATTTATTTCACCAGTCATTGGTTTAATCTTGTGGCGGATCGTTGTATGTACACATGTTTCAAACAAACATAAACACAAATCCCACCAAAACACACAAAACCTCCCTAAACACACAAAACCTCCCCAAACACACAAAACGACCACAAACAAACACAAAACCTGCACAAACAAACACAAAACCGCCACAAACACAAAACGACCACAAACAGACACAAAACCTGCATAAACAGACACAAAACCTGCACAAACAGACACAAAACCTCCACAAACAAACGCAAAAACCTCTACAAACACACAAAAACCTGCACAAACACAAAACGACCACAAACACAAAATGACCACAAACAGACACAAAACCTGCATAAACAAACAAAACCTGCACAAACACACACAAAAACCTCCACAAACACAAAACGACCACAAACAAACACAAAATCTGCATAAACAAACACAAAAACTTCCACAAACACAAAACCTCCACAAAGAAACATCAGACTACCACTGCTCCTCTTTTTCTTCCTGCAGGTGACTGACAAGTCGAAATGAAGAACCCTGAAGACGAGCGGTCGGACCGACCAGACGAGCCACGACAGGAGCCTGAAGCAGCAGATAGTGTTTAGAGACAGTGAGTGCTGTTGTCTTTACTGGCTATTTATGTAATAAACTCTTTTTTTGAATTACTCTGTTGTGGTTTAAATCCTGCTCACCCCTGATTTTTAAAGAACATGTTGAGTCTCTTGATGGAGTCCGGTGTCTCTCAGTGGCATCGTCAAAGCTATTTGTGATATCTACATTTCTCTACAGTGGAGACCAGAGCTTCCATCACCTGCATTACCTATTCCTACTTTGTGAAGGATTGATTTAGAAACAAGTGGGTTTTTGGGGGTTTTTTTTGGTATTTTTTGGGCCTTTTGTGGCTTTATTGATAGTACAGCTCTCTCCATCTCTTATCACATGAATTCATTGTGCAGCCTCGTTGTCGTTGCAAACATCTTTACTGCCAATATTTCTAACAGTCCCAACATATAAACAGCACTACAGGTGAGAAGAACATTACATAGCTTTGATTTTAAGGCGAAATGTCCTTTTAAGTATTTATAGGTTCTAAGAAATGTTTTTTAGTTTCTCAGTAATAGTAAGTGAATTTATTTCATCTTTCCAGGGAAAACTCTATGAAAAATTATCTTTTATACATAATTTTACCATCAATATCATCTCTTTGAGTATTTCTATCAATTCCAATCCAACAAATTAGATATGTAGGAAGAAAAAGAGCTTATTATAAAACTCTTTTCCCATTTTGTTTCACGTTAGTTACCTGATGGTTACAATGTAACTCTGACCTCTACTGGCTGATTCAAGTAATGACACAAAAAGTTCAGCTTTTCAGTTCTTTCATAGAAGTTTCTAATATGATGCTTCATTACCTGCTGATGAGACGGACTACATTCACCAAAATGTGCCCATCGAATACAAACAACCTCTTAAAGAAATTAAATTAATCAATTAAGTCAAAACGATGCAGGCTGTAATGATACTCATAACAAAAGTTACAAGAGGGGAGGTCTTTTATTATTAAAGTAGAACTTGTGAACTCAAGTATGTACTAATATCAACCATTTACAACCAGAAAAGCAGATTTATAGACAAAACAATCTCTTGTACAGGTGTAGATTCTGTGGCTCTGAAGAGCTGCTGCAGGATGAAACACTGAACGCCTCTTGAGCTCCACAAACGTCACGTACAAAGAACAAATCTGTGGTGTTCACTTTTCATCCCGCAGCAGTGATGTCGACTGGTTTAACACCAGAACAACCAGTAACAAAAACAAAACAAAATAAATCCCTCCACACGGCCACGGGACTCCATCCAGGTCGCTCACAGCTTTGTGAAACATGTTGCTGATTGTTTGACGCAGCGTAACGTTGGTCTGAAAGCTTCCAACACGTCTGACGTTGGTGCAACAAAGTCATTGACATCATGAAACAGACACGAGCTCAGAGAGTCAGAGATGGTCCAACACCGGCTGTGATGCTAACCCGTAATGACCACACCCACTGAGGGTCAAAGGTCGACTGTTCGGCGGTGAGGTAATCACACTGTGAAATGAAATGTGAAAAATTGTTATTAATACAAAATCTAACTTTCCCACCGGTGTGTTTGAAACCTTGTAGCAGCTGATGATGAGACAACATCCAACATGTTTGTGTAAATTATGACATTATGCATCATCAGCTGCTACAAACATCCAACCAGCAGCCATCAGTCGTGAAATGCTAACAGGAAGTGACTAACTGCCTGAGAGCTTTGACGGTTTCCTGTCTTTATCAAAACCTTTTAAATTAACGGTTCACCCAAAAATTCCTCACCTCCATGTTGACGGAAAGTCAGGTGAAGTTTGGCAGCTGGAGACTTGTTTTAAAACAACCAAACAACACAAAATTGTGCTGTACGGCTCCTGATTCTAGTCTCGGGAACTCAGAAATTACAAATTGATCCTCAATGTGTCAAGTTCATGCATCCACTTCAGATGGACTTACAGCAGATTCTGGCTTTAGAACGGGCAAAATTAAATTCTCTTTCTGGTTGTTTCTCTGTTTTAAATCAAGTCTCCAGCTGCTTCAGTTGTTTAGCAGAATGCTGCAACTCTGTTTTACTGTCACTGAGTTTATATTTCTTGCTACACTTTTCCTCTAAAGACACTTTTTAATTTGTTTTATCAGTTAATTTAAAGGATTTACAGTCGGTTTTGTGCTGCCAGTTTAAAACAAAATAAAAGTTTGAATTAAATTTAAATGAAGACAAAAGATCCCTCAGTTTCTCTCAGTATGTAAAAACCATTAAGTCCTACAAAGATAAACTAAAATAAATTCAATTCAATCAGAAACAGTCAAAATAAATAAATCCAACAAAATTATCCGACTTTGAAAAACATCAGAAAACACAAATTAAACACTTCCATGTCGGTTATCCTCATTTAAAATGTGTTTTTGTTTTATAACTTAAGGGGAAATGATACAGAATGTAACTGCAGACTGGAGCATCAGTGCAGTGGAAGCCTTCTGCAAACATCTGATATTAAAACAAGTACTTTTATTATGTGCATAGAAACATTCTTATACCTGCAAGTTAAGAGAGAGGACTTCTGTGTGTCTTTAAATCTGTACAGAAAATACCTGGGACTTTATATTTTAATGTGTTTGAGGCTCAGAAGTGTTTTCAGTGCATCCAAGTTTTTATTGCTGTAAAATGAGGAAAACTCAACGAGCCTTTCTGATTATTTGGCTTTTAACTTTCATCATTTAGAAAAGAAGACTGCAGAGAAAACACTGTTCAGATCTGATATCAACATCCGTCCTGAGTGATCCGATAACGAGTGGACAGCTCAAAGAACAAACATCCTCCAGACCAAAATAATTCAATAAATAAATAAAGAACTGAATGTTTACATTTGCCGAATTTACAAGAAGGTCCAAATAATGCAGAATGAGTCAGAGACAGAGTTTCACAGAGTTTATAAAGTGTCTCCAACTCAACGACTCACTAAACGGACACATTTGTTAAGGGAGTCTGGTGACTTTCTCCACGGGGACAAAGAAGCAAGCCGAGCAGTCGGATCATTCAGGACGATGTCACCGGGTCTGAACTGGGCCAAAGTTCTCTGAGGATGTAAAGAGATGATGTCTGACCGGTGGATAACCACTGTTTAGTTTTCCTCTTATGGCTCTAAGGAACATTTAAGATTAAACCTAAAGGATTCATCTGTCGGGTGCTTCAGTCGATGAATTCAACTCTGAGCTCAACAGAACAGTTTAGTAACAAAACAAAGCGTCTCTTTTGGAGCGGAGCAACATTAAATCTTCCACGTAAAACATCATAAATATTTTTTATTCACGAATCTCCCTCCGGCTGAAACACAGCAGAGAGTGAAAGTCAGTATTCATCTGAGCACCGTGATCTTTGGGAAGCATTTATTCACCATCAGTCTCTCTGAAGTTCAGAGTACAGAGAGACAACATCCCATCAGTGTGTTCACAGTCAACTTGCCTGATGAAATGAGAAATGATGGTTTTTAAAAAAGGGGGAAGAAAGTCCTTGTTGGGGTTCAAGTTGTGTTCAGGTCAGGAGAACCACCTGTCTCTGAGGGACCGAAGGATACGGATCTCCTCATCTGACTGGTCTGGATAGTGAGGACACACACACACACACACACACAGAAAACACTGTAAACATCTGAACTTCTCGTGTGAAAGTGACCAAACAATTCTCTGATGGTGGAGCGGATGAACCGTCAGTGTTACTCACAGTCTGGATTACTTGGATCATCACTTCTGAACGACTGGTCTGAGTTCTCCGAGATTCGAGTTACACATACCTTGTTCTACTATGGGAAAAAGTAGTTTTTGGCCGCATTGCATCATGGGATGATGTAATTACAGTTGGCCCATAAGAAAACTGGCTTCAGAGTCTGGTGCTGTTCCTCGTACACATAATAATATTAGTAATAAAAATAATAATAATAATAATAATAATAATAATAATAATGTTCCCAGATTGTTACATCTTTTCCCAAACATCACGTCTTGATACGTGTTCCTACATGTCAGCCTGTGTTTCTGTCCATTCTCTTCTGCTGCGTTGTCAGTACAAAGAATCACACTGTAAATTATGAAGAATGACACGATGCATTTCCAGACTTTTACAAACTTATTCCACTCTTTCCAGATATAACAGATAGAATTAGGTCTGATATAGATGGACTTAATAAGATGAAACATGACAACCATGAAGAGACAATATTTTATTATGTCGATGAAAAAAAACATGATATGAAATCACCACCATTATCATGCTTTGATTTTAATATCTGCAAACTATATTCTAGACTTTAAAATAACGTGTCTTGGCTCTTGGCCACTCAAACATGCAGTCATTTATAAATTGATGATTGTTTTCTTCCTTTTAATCCATCAATCCCACCCGAAGGTAATAAAATCTGAGTACACAGCTGGTTTGCAGAATGCAGCTTAGAGAAACTATATAACTGAGCAGGCTTGTTGGCCAACAGTTAAAGGAGAGAAAGTCACTGACAGCAGTTTGCTAAAATGGGAACTGCGTATATTTGTAACCACAGGGAGTTCAAACCAACTATCTGTTGAACAGGTGATCATTTCATGCTGATGATTTATAATGATTGACATCTTTGTGTACAGATAGATAGATAACTTTAATAATCCCTGAGAGGAAATTATGTATAATTGTTGTATATTTAATTCCAATGTCCTGATTATGTTAATGAAATAAAATCATAAATCCATCATAAATTTACATGTTGATGTTTGGTCATATTTGAAATTAAGAAACAAAAAATTAAAATCAACCAAAGAATGAAATAATAGCTGAAATAAAAATAAACATGTTTTTAGAAAGTTGACAGCAGGACAGCATGTGCAACCTCACAGGTAAAATTCAGTGAACACAAAAGTCATCT
>NW_022045198.1:0-37432 GCF_900880675.1 Sparus aurata | reverse complement strand
CAGACGACAGACACTAGACACACATCAGGGGAAGACACACATACAGACAGACACACACAGGAGACCACATCAACAGACGAAGACAGACAGGAGACACACATCAGACAGACAGACGGACAGACAGACAAGAGCGACATGTAGACACACACACAGAGCTGCTTAAGCGTGCTCTCACATGCACACAGACGCACACACACAGTATATTTCCAGCATTTAAACGACATTAAACGATCATTTTTTCACTCATTCAATGTGCGGCTTGATCGGACTCTGTATGCTATAATTCAGTTCTCTAGAATATTAATCTTTCGCGTCGTAAGACGCGAACAGCTGCGAGACACTTCCCATAAGGAATGAATGGGATGAGGTCAAAAAACTCGCAAATCTGCGATGTTTTCAAACATCTCCTGCTCTGGCATACATTCAGCTAGAAACACCATTCCAGCTTTAAAATGTAGGCACAAGTCCTGAGTATTTTTGTTGTATTTGAACTTTTTTCCTACGATGTGTAGTTTTTGAACTGTGACCCTTGAATGGCGGTGAGTGATTTTGGAGAAATTCAGGGTTTTCAATGAGTGTGTATGGCGGAATGTTCGTGCAGCACAGTGGAGAGGACCAACTGACAGAGTGAGCGAGATTCAAAAATTCGCTCAGAGATTTTCTCTTTCCGTGACGATCCTGGCCACAAATTAGGCTCAAAAACAGTGATACTTTCCAGAGTTGTAGCCACACTTGTCTTCTTTCTCCCAATGTGTCCACTTTATCGGTAGGATTTACGGTTTTTGAATTATCGACCGCTAACCGACAAGAGTAGCTCTGAAATGCTCCATTTACTCCAATGTAAATCGGGAGAAGGATTTCCAAAACTGCACGCTTTTTTAACTCGCTGCCATTTCCACATTTCTGAAGCTAGGACCACAAAACTTAATGAGTGTGTTCTTCAAGGCCTTTCTGGCTCGATCGTGAAAAAAAATTGTTGATATCATGTAAGATTTTGACCAAATAGCACTAGTTTGACGTCCTAGATGTGAGGCAGAAATTGCTCTCAAATCAGCTCCCTCACAGGCCGTTGCTACGGCCCTTGCCAACGGTCACCTAGCAACCAAAAACAGCTGGGCCAAGAGAGAGAGTGACAGACAGACAGACACTAGACACACATCAGACAGACAGACAGACAGACACACAGGAGACACACATCAGACAGACAGAAAGACAGACAGGAGACACACATCAGACAGACAGACGGACAGACAGACAGAGCGACATGCAGACACACACACAGAGCTGCTTAAGCGTGCTCTCACATGCACACAGACGCACACACACAGTATATTTCCCAGCATTTAAACGACATTAAACGATCATTTTTTCACTCATTCAATGTGCGGCTTGATCGGACTCTGTATGCTATAATTCAGTTCTCTAGAATATTAATCTTTCGCGTCGTAAGACGCGAACAGCTGCGAGACACTTCCCATAAGGAATGAATGGGATGAGGTCAAAAAACTCGCAAGTCTGCGATGTTTTTCAAACATCTCCTGCTCTGGCATACATTCAGCTAGAAACACCATTCCAGCTTTAAAATGTAGGCACAGGTCTTGAGTAGTTTTGTTGTATTTGAACTTTTTTCCTATGATGTGTAGTTTTTGAACTGTGATCCTTGAACGATGGTGAGTGATTTTGGAGAAATTCTGGGTTTTCAATGATTGTGTAAGGGGGAATGTTCGTGCAGCAGAGTGGAGAGGGCCAACTGACTCCATCACAGTCCGTTGCTACGGCCCCTGCCAACTGTCACCTAGCAACCGAAATCAGCTGGGCAAAGAGAGAGAGTGACAGACAGACAGACAGACAGACAGACAGGAGACATACATCAGACAGACAGACAGACAGACAGGAGACACACATCGGACAGACAGACAGACAGACAGACAGAGAGACATGTACACACACACACACACACACACACACACACACAGCAATGCTTAAGCGTGCACTCACATGCCCACAAACGCACACACAGTATATTTCCCAACATTTAAACTACATTTAATGATTATTTTTTTGCTCATTCAATGTGCGGCTCGATCGGACTCGGGTTGCTATTATTCAGCTTTACGAAATGTTAATTTTTCACGACATAAGTCGCGAAAACTGCGATAAAGTTTCCCATAAGGAATGAATGGGGGGAGGCCAAAAAAGTCGCAAATCTGCAACGTTTTTCAAACATCTCCTGCTCTGGCATACGTTCACGTAGAAACACCATTTCAGCTTTAAAATGTAGGCACAAGTACTGAGTATTTAAATTGTATTTGAACTTTTTTCCTATGATGTGTAGTTTTTGAACTGTGATCCTTGAATGACGGTGAGTGATTTTGGAAAAATTCCGGGTTTTCAATGATTGTGTATGGCGGAATGTTCGTGCAGCAGAGTGGAGAGGGCCAACTGACGGAGTGAGAGAACTTCAAAAATTTGCTCAGACATTTTCTCTTTCCGTGATGATCCTGGCCACAAATTAGGCTCAAAAACAGTGATATTTTCCAGAGTTTTAGCCACACGTGTCTTCTTTCTCCCAATGTGTCTACTTTATCGGTAGGATTTATGGTTTTGGATTGATCTGCCTCTAACCGACAAGAGTAGCTCTCAACTGCTCCATTCACTCCAATGTAAATCGGGAAGAGGATTTGCAAAACTGCGGCCTTTTTTAACTCGCTCCTATTACCACATTTCTGAAACTAGGACCACAAAACTTAATGTGTGTGTTCCTTAAGGCCTTTCCCGCTTGATGGTGAGGAAACTTTGCTGATGCCATGTTTGCTTTTTCTTCACGGGGCAAAGCGCACAGCCCACTCTCGCGATTTCCCGGCGGGGAATTGTCTAGTTATTATTCTTCTTCCGTACGTTTTTTGTCAGTTTTCAACTCATTCAAACTTTGCCCGATTCAAACCATTCAAATATCAAAATGTTCAGCTTTTTAAGGACATTGCTGCTTGTATTTTTCTCATTTCAATCTTTTATACTTTTGGAAATATATTGCTTTTAATGCAAAATTTTCCCCATTCATTCTTATGGGGATTTTTTCAAATTTCATTCTGCTATAACTTCAGCATACCTTCAGCTATTTAAACCATTCGAACATTAAAATGTTCAGCTTTTTAAGCTCCTTCAGCCTTATAATTTTCAGCTTTTCAACTTTTCAACTTTTTCAGCAATTCAGCTTTTTCAAAAAAATATTTAACATTACAGCAAATAGGAAAATCTTCAAATCCTCTTCAAAACTCATCGCCTTTCAAACTCTTCTTCTTCCTCATACGTTGAGCGAGAGAAACCATTCCAACTTTAAATGAATCACAAAACCTTGAACTATTGACCTTGTATTCAGTTTTTAAAAGTCTTGTACGGTTTTGAAATGGTCGCAGTTTTAGTTTTAAGGATTTTAAGCCCGTCTTCTGAGTTTATAATGGGTGTGTATTGCGTGAGCTAGAGTGCGTGAGATCACCAACTGCCGCACCCCAGAGTGACGAGCAGCACCAAAAACAGGATTTTTTTTTTGCTTCAGCTTGATTAGGATCCCAAATCTTGTACTTGACATAGACAATATAGGCATATAAATGTAGGAAATCTTGTTGGCTTTCAGCTGATCATCTCATATCAGCTGTAGGACTTACGGTTTTGGATTTAGAAGCCCGAGAGCGACAAGCACACCTGAATTTTCCCCATAAGCCGCATTGTTAATTTTGAGCCCAAATTTCTGGAGGATCGCAGACGGTACATGTTTTGTCTCTCGCTCCTGTGTCTTCATTATGCACTTTACAGAAATATAAATGACATGAGTGCGTTCAGCAATGTCTCCTGTTACTCAACATATAGCATGTTTTGGCGATAACTATAACAGTTTTCTCAAGAATCGCAGGAGTTTGGCAGGCATTTTCCCATTCATTCCTCATGGGGACACTTTCGTCTGTGTTTCTGCTCCTGCTGCAGCATGTCTGCAGCCATTTTAACCTCTTTCTGCCTTTAACTTCTCACCTGTCAGCCTTTTTTTGCCTTTTTAGCCTCTTTCTGCCCTCTTACTCTACAAGTTTTTGGCCTTTTCAGTCTTTTTTAGAAGTATGATAATGTGAGGTGAGCCTCAGCTGAAATCTCTGTTAAATCAGCTCTCACAGTCCGTTACCAGGACCAGCCCGGTTACCATCACCGTGGCAACCGAGATCAACTGGGCCAATAAAGGGAGACAGATTTATCAATGAGTCAGTTTGATAGACACACACACACACACCCACACAAATGCAGTCAGATATGCATGTTTCAGCATGCACACATGTACAGACACACACACACATATACACAGACATATAAAACCATGCTTTAACACACACTCACATGCACACAAACACACAGGCACACACACACACACATAAAGCCATGCTTAAGCACACACTCACATGCACACAAACGCACACGCACACACACACACACACAAACATGAAGCCATGCTTAAGCACACACTCACATGCACACAAACGCGCGCACACACACGCACATATAAAGCGATGCTTAAGCACACACTCACATGCACACAAACAAACACGCACACACACAGTATATTTCCCAACATTTAAAACTATATTCAATGATTATCTTTTTTCTTTCATTCAAGCCGGGAACTCCATTCAAATATTTAAATGTTTTAATCATCGATATATAGAGATTTATTGAATTTCTCAGTCAGATTCAGAGTATTTGATTCATTCTCACTGTAACATCTCTTCATACTCCATCTGCTGCTTTTAATGCTTCATTCTCACCAAACTATTAGGAAGCTTCATTCTCTTCAGATGAGACTTCAATGAATTAATGCAACCAATTTGGCATTTTCAGTCTTTTTTTCTCCTTTTTAAGCTCATTCCGCCCTGTTACTCTACAGCTGTTCATATGTTTTCACCTTTTAACCTCTTCCAGGCCTCTTACTCTACTGCTTGTCATCCTTTATTCACCTTTTTAACCTCTTCCAGCCCTCTTATTCTGCAGCTTTTCACATGTTTTCACCCTTTTAACCTCTTCCAGACCTCTTAATCTACAGATTTTCGTATTCTTCTCACCTTTTTAACCTCTTCCAATCCTCTTACTCTACATCTTTTTACCTTTTCATCCTTTTCTCACCTATTTGAGGTCTTACACCCTTAAACCTTTTCACCTTTTCATCCTTTTTTCATCTTTTTAACCTCTTCCAGCCCTCTTACTCTACAGCTTTTCATATGTTATCATCATTTTAACCTCTTCCAGCCCTCTTCATCTACAGATTTTCATATTCTTTTCACCTTTTTAACCTCTTCCAGCCCTCTTACTCTACATCTTTTTACCTTTTCATCCTTTTTTCACCTTTTTAACCTCTTCCAGCCCTCTTAATCTACAGATTTTCATATTCTTTTCACCTTTTTAGATATTCATGTTTCTGCCTTTTCAACTCCTTCAAACATACAACTTCATGTTTAGCTAGAGAAACTGTTCAGCTATCAAAATGTTCAACTTTGTTAGCCCATTAAACCTTTTGCTTTTAAGCCTTTCTGCCTTACCAGCTATTGGAAAATTCAGCTTTTTCTGCGAAATCCCGACCATTCAGCCTATGCATTTTTGGCAGTACTTTCAGCAGATTTCGCTTCAGTCTTCAGCATTCACACTGTATTTTCGTAGGAAATGCAAATGTTTCTAGTTAACTAGACAATTCCCCGCCGGGAAATCGCGAGAGTGGGCTGTGCGCTTTGCCCCGTGACGAAAAAGCAAACATGGCATCAGCAAAGTTTCCTCACCATCAAGCGGGAAAGGCCTTAAGGAACACACACATCAAGTTTTGTGGTCCTAGCTTCAGAAATGTGGAAATGGCAGCGAGTTAAAAAAGGCAGCAGTTTTGAAATTTCTCCTCCCGATTTACATTGGAGTAAATGGAGCATTTGAGAGCTACTCTTGTCGGTTAGCGGTCAATAATTCAAAAACCGTAATTCCTACCGATAAAGTAGACACATCTGGGGAAAGAAGACAAGTGTGGCTACAACTCTGGAAAATATCACTGTTTTTGAGCCTAATTTGTGGCCAGGATCGTCACGGAAAGAGAAAATTTCTGAGCAAATTTTTGAGTCTCTCTCACTCTGTCAGTTTGCCCTCTCCACTCTGCTGCACGAACATTCCGCCATACACAATCATTGAAAGCCCTGAATTTTTCCAAAATCACTCACCGTCATTCAAGGATCACAGTTCAAAAACTACACATCATAGGAAAAAATACTCAAAAAATATTCAAATACAACTTAAATACTCAGGACTTGTGCCTACATTTTAAAGCTGAAATGGTGTTTCTACGTGAACTATTTATATGCCAGAGCAGGAGATGTTTGAAAAACGTCGCAGATTTGCGACTTTTTTGACCTCGCCCCATTCATTCCTCATGGGAAATTTATCGCAGTTTTTCGCGACTCATGTCGCGAAAAATTAATATTTCGTAAAGCTGAATAATAGCAACCCGAGTCCGATCGAGCCGCACATTGAATGAGCGAAAAAATAATCATTAAATGTAGCTTAAATGTTGGGAAATATACTGTGTGTGTGCGTTTGTGTGCATGTGAGTGCACGCTTAAGCATGTGTGTGTACATGTCTCTCTGTCTGTCTGTCTCATGTGTGTCTCCTGTCTGTCTGTCTGTCTGTATGTCCGATGTGTGTCTCCTGTCTGTCTGTCTGTCTGTCTGTCTGTCTGTCACTCTCTCTCTTTGCCCAGCTGATTTCGGTTGCTAGGTGACAGTTGGCAGGGGCCGTAGCAACGGACTGTGAGGGAGTCAGTTGGCCCTCTCCACTCTGCTGCACGAACATTCCCCCATACACAATCATTGAAAACCCTGAATTTCTCCAAAATCACTCACCATCATTCAAGGATCACAGTTCAGAAACTACACATCATAGGAAAAAAGTTCAAATACAACAAAAATACTCAAGACCTGTGCCTACATTTTAAAGCTGGAATGGTGTTTCTAGCTGAATGTATGCCGGAGCAGGAGATGTTTGAAAAACATCGCAGATTTGCGAGTTTTTTGACCTCATCCCATTCATTCCTTAAGGGAAGTATCTCGCAGCTGATCGCGTCTTACGACGCGAAACATTAATATTGTAGAAAACTGAATAATAGCAAACAGAGTCCGATCAAGCCGCACATTGAATGAGTGAAAAAATAATTGTTAAATGTAGTTTAAATGTTGGGAAATATACTGTGTGTGTGCGTTTGCGTGTGAGTATGTGAGTGCACGCTTAAGCAGCTCTGTGTGTGTGTGTGTCTACATGTCTCTCTGTCTGTCTGTCCGTCTGTCTGTCTGATGTGTGTCTCCTGTCTGTCTGTCTGTCTGATGTGTGTCTCCTGTGTGTCTGTCTGTCTGTCTGTCTGTCTGATGTGTGTCTACTGTCTGTCTGTCTGTCTGTCTGATGTGTGTCTACTGTCTGTCTGTCTGTCACTCTCTCTCTTGGCCCAGCTGTTTTTGGTTGCTAGGTGACCGTTGGCAAGGGCCGTAGCAACGGACTGTGAGGGAGCTGATTTGAGAGCAATTTCTGCCTCACATCTAGGACGTCAAACTAGTGCTATTTGGTCAAAATCATACATGATATCGACAATTTTTTTTGACGATCAAGCCAGAACGGCCTTAAAGAACACACTTATTAACCCTTGTGTTGCCCTTCGGGTCAGGGTGACCCACCCCCTAAATAATCATTACCGCTTGTGTCCGGTAGATGCCGCTATTACCCCCTCTGCGTTTTCGTCACGCATGACCCCCCTACAGGCAATGACTGGTATAGCACGCGGTGCTTTAGTACTTGCATTGCCCTTCGGGTCAGGGTGACCCACCCCTTAAATAATTATTACTACCGCTTGTGTCCGGTAGAAGCCGCTATTACCCCCCCTGCCAGTCTAAATGTTATCTGACACGTGTGGGGGTTTTTAAACAGTGCTGCGCTTGTGCTCAACGTGCTGCGCCATACTGCGCCTTTCACTTTGGCAACCTTGCGCTGTGACGCGAAAACGGATGGAGATGGATGTGGAATTCTGTGCAGCAAAAAAAAAAAAAAAGCCTGCGCTGTTATGAGAACGGGGAGATGAGTCTAATTGTCATCTGATGTGTTTGGGTTTCTTTCTTTCTTTCTTTCTTTTTCTTTTCTTTTCTTTTCTACAGCCCGTGCTGCACCGTTCAACATTGGCAACCTTGTGCTGTTACGCGAAAACGGATGGAGATGGATGTGGATTTCTGACACAATGTAATCCCACCAGTCAGTTTCTTTAGTTCAATATAGGTCTTTTATTTCATTTTGTAACACACATTGACATGACATGTAGATTGACACAGTTTGACATTTGTTTTTGTTTTTTGTTTTTTTTATTGTCATTTTACTTTACAAACACTAGCACATCTTCCCCAGACATCTCTGGAAGGTCAAAGGCGTGCATGTTAAAGGAGGCCACCACCAATGAGATGAACTCCCGGTTGGCTTGAGGGATGGTAGCGTCGCTGCACAGTTCCTGCAGTATCCGAGTCATAGCGGCGGTATCGTCCTCGTTCATCCAAAAGTCGGCACATTCCCTTCGAACAGCTGCTTGTATTGCATCAGTAGGTCCAGGGCGCAGTCGAAATGAAGGATCCTGTTCTTGTAAAGGGGTGTCGTCGCCACGTTTTTGAGATGCGCGACCTTATCGCCGAGCGCAGAACGCACCTTCTCCGTCAATTCCACCACGGGAGGATCTCTCCTGACTGAAACGAAACAATACAAAGAAACACATGCAGAAAAAATATTACCTTAGTTGAGCAGCAGCAGCAGCAGCAGCAGCCTCGATCAATTTGCTCAGTATAGCACATACTCACCAGGCTCCCCCTGGGATCCGCATTCTAGCAGGTCTAAATACATGTATCTATCCACCTGAAAAGCGACCCGTAGGAATTTCATTGCGCTTTCCTCGCTCTCGAGGTAGCAATCGATGAGTTTGGGCATCATCTCAACCTGATTGATCTTGCAGTGATAAGATCTGAGGAGATCATTATCCGAATCTCCTGTCCGTAAACGAGTCACATAACTGCTCATGTCGCTGTGTCTATCTGCTATGTCAGGCTTGCACATCTGCAACATCTGGATGCGTGAAGTCCACTTGATTGAGCCTGGGCTCTGGGCTATGTCGGCTTCCGCCTTTAGCATTTCTTCCAACACTTTGTCCACCGCGTTCACATCGACGGGGCTCGCCATGGTCACAGGTCACTTGTGTGTAGCACGCAGGCTTTTAGTACACAGAAAGAGAGAGAGAGAGACACAGAGAGAGAGAGAGAGACACACACAGAGAGAGAGAGACACAGAGAGAGAGAGAGAGAGAGAGACACACACAGAGGGTTGTGAATAAATGGAAAGCTGTTGCAGCTCCGCAGTCTACTTGTATTTCTATACGCATGTGACGCGATATTATCCAACCTGTGCTGTACTGTTGGCATTGGCAAGACTGTGCTGTTACGCAGGGGACAGGGAAATGAGTCTAAATGTCATCTGACATGTTTGGTTGGGTTTTTGTTGGGTTTTGTCTTGTTTTTTTTTTTTTTTACACAGCCTGTGCTGCGCCTTTCACCATTGGCAACCTTGTGCTGTTATGCGAAAACGGATGGAGATGGATGTGGATTTCTGACACAATGTAATCCCAGCAGTCAACCAGTCAGTTTCTTTAGTTCAATAGAGTTTTATTATTTCATTTTGTAACACACATCGACATGACATGTAAATTGGCACAGTAACATTTTTATTGTTTTTTTTTCTTCATTTTTACTTTACAAACACTAGCACATCATTCATAGGCATTATCGGAAGGTCAAAGACGTGCAGGTTAAAGGAGGCCACCGCCAACGAGATGAACTCCCGGTTGGCTCGAGGGATGGCGGTGTCGCTGCACAGTTTATGCAGTAGCCGAGTCATAGCGGCGGCATGGTGCTGGTTTAACCTCAACTCTGCATATTCCTCTGGAAGCAGCTGCCCGTATGTCATCAGTAAGTCGAGGGCGCAGTTGACACGAAGGATCCTGTTCCTGTAAAGGGGTGCCGTCGTCACGTTTTTGAGATGCTCGACCTTATCGCCGAGCGCAGAACGCACCTTCTCCGTCAATTCCACCACGGGAGGATCTCTCCTGACTGAAACAAAACAATACAAAGAAACGCGTGCAGAAAAATTGTTACTTTAGTTGAGCAGCAGCAGCAGCAGCGGCAGCAGCATCAGCGTGTGACCATCCCTCCCCTCGAGGCCTTGATTATTTCGCTCGAGAGTATACACTCACCAGATTTGCCCCTGGGTCCGTCTTTTAGCAGGGCCAAGTAGAGGAATCTCTGCACCTGAAATAAGACCCGTAGGAATTTCAGTGCGCTTTCCTCGCTCTCGAGGCAGCGATCGATGACTTTGCGCATCAGCTTAACTGGATTCTCCTTAGCGCGATAACAGTCACGGAGCTCAGCATCTGACTCTGAATCCGTCAGGCTATGATCCAGAAAGCGTCCAATACCATGGGGTTTCTCTGCTATGTCGTGCTTCCACGCCTGCAACATTTGGATGCGCGAAGTCCACTTGATTGAGCCCGGGCTCCGGGCTATGTCGGCTTCCGCCTTTAGCATTTCTTTCAACACTTTGTCCACCGCGTTCACATCGACGGGGCTCGCCATGGTCACAGGTCACTTGTGTGTAGCACGCAGGCTTTTAGTACACAGAAAGAGAGAGAAAGAGAAAGAGAAAGAGAGAGAAAGAGAGAGAGAGAGACACAGAGGGTTGTGAATAAATGGAAAGCTGTTGCAGCTCTGCAGTCTACTTGTATTTCTATACGCATGTGACGCGATATTATCCAACCTGTGCTGTACTGTTGGCATTGGCAAGACTGTGCTGTTACGCAGGGGACAGGGAAATGAGTCTAAATGTCATCTGACATGTTTGGTTGGGTTTTTGTTGGGTTTTGTCTTGTTTTGTTTTTTTTACACAGCCTGTGCTGCGCCTTTCACCATTGGCAACCTTGTGCTGTTATGCGAAAACGGATGGAGATGGATGTGGACTTTTGACACAATGTGATCCCGGCAGTCAACCAGTTTTTTTTAGTTCAAGAGTTTTTTTTTTATTTCATTTCATTTTATAACACACATTGACATGACATGTAGAGTGACACAGTAACATTTCACTTTTGGCAACCTTGTGCTGTTATGCGAAAACGGATGGAGATGGATGTGGATTTCTGACACACTGTGATCCCAGCAGTCAACAACCAGTTTCACACATTGACATGACATGTAGAGTGACACAGTAACATTTCACTTTGGGCAACCTTGCGCTGTTATGCGAAAACGGATGGAGATGGATGTGGATTTCTGACACAATGTAATCCCAGCAGTCAACAACCAGTTTCTTTAGTTCAAGAGTTTTTTTTTATTTCATTTCATTTTATAACACACATTGACATGACATGTAGAGTGACACAGTAACATTTCGCTTTTGGCAACCTTGTGCTGTTACGCGAAAACGGATGGAGATGGATGTGGATTTCTGACACAATGTAATCCCGGCAGTCAACAACCAGTTTCTTTAGTTCAAGAGGTTTTTTTTTTATTTCATTTCATTTTATAACACACATTGACATGACATGTAGAGTGACACAGTAACATTTCACTTTTGGCAACCTTGTGCTGTTACGCGAAAACGGATGGAGATGGATGTGGATTTCTGACACAATGTGATCCCAGCAGTCAACAACCAGTTTCACACATTGACATGACATGTAGAGTGACACAGTAACATTTCACTTTTGGCAACCTTGTGCTGTTATGCGAAAACGGATGGAGATGGATGTGGATTTCTGACACAATGTAATCCCAGCAGTCAACAACCAGTTTCTTTAGTTCAATATAGTTTTATTATTTCATTGGTAACACACAATCGACATGACATGTAAATTGGCCCAGTAACATTTTAAGTTTTTTATTTCTACTTTACAAACACTAGCACATCATTCAGAGGCATCGTCGGAAGGTCAAAGACGTGCAGGTTAAAGGAGGCAACCACCAATGAGATGAACTCCCGGTTGGCTCGAGGGATGGTGGCGTCGCTGCACAGTTTCTGCAGTAGCCGAATCATAGCGGTGGTACTGCGCTTGTTTACCCCAAACTCGGCGTATTCCTCTGGAAGCAGCTGATTGTGTGTCATCAGTACGTCCAGGGCGCATTTGACATTCAGGATCCTGTTCTTGTAAAGGGGTGTCGCCGTCACGTTTTTGAGATGCGCGACCTTATCGCCGAGCGCAGAACGCACCTTCTCCGTCAATTCCACCACGGGAGGATCTCTCCTGACTGAAACGAAACAATACAAACAAAGAAACAAACAAAACACATGCAAAAAATTATTACTTTAGTTGAGCAGCAGCAGCAGCAGCAGCAACAGCAGCAGCAGCAGCAGCGTGTGACGATCCCTCCCCTCGAGGCCTCGATTATTTTGCTTTCGGTCGCACATACTCACCAAACTTGCCCCTGGGTCCGTCTTTTAGCAGGTCCAAGTAGAGCAATGTCTGCATCTGAAAAAAGACCCGTAGGAATTTCAGTGCGCTTTCCTCGCTCTCGAGGCAGCGATCGATGACTTTGTACATCAGTTTAACTGGATTCTCCTTTGCATGATAACAGTCGAGGAGCTCAGCATCTGACTCTGAATCTGTCAGGATATGATCCAGAAAGCGTCCAATATCATGGTGTTTCTCTGCTATGTCGTGCTTCCACCCCAGCAGCATCTGGATGCGCGAAGCCCACTTGATTGAGCCTGGCCTCTGGGCATTGTCCGCTTCCACCTTCAGCATTTCTTCCAACACTCTATCCACCGCGTTCACATCGACGGGGCTCGCCATGGTCACAGACTTTTGGTGTAGCACGCAGGCTTAGTACACAGAAAGAGAGAGAGAGAGAGAGAGAGGGTTGTGAATAAATGGAGAGCTGTTGCTCTGCAGTCTACTTATATTTTGTGTACGCATGTGACGCGATATTATCCAACCTGCGCTGTACTGTTGGCATTGGCAAGCCTGTGCTGTTACGCAGGGAACAGGGAAATGAGTCTAAATGTCATCTGACATGTTTGGTTGGGTTTGTGTTGGGTTTTTTCTTTTTTACAGCCTGTGCTGCGCCTTTCACTTTTGCAACCTTGTGCTGTTACGCGGATTTCTGACACAATGTAATCCCAGCAGTCAACCAGTCAGTTTCTTTAGTTCAATAGAGTTTTATTATTTCATTTTGCAACACACATTGACATGACATGTAGATTGACACAGTTTGACATTTTTTTTTTTCCATTTTACTTTACAAACACTAGCACGTCTTTCATAGACATCTTCAGAAGGTCAAAGGCGTACCATAGTGATTCTCTGCTATGTCGTGCTTCCACGCCTGCAACATCTGGACGCGCAAAGTCCACTCGATTGAGGAGCCTGGGCTCCGGGCATTGTCGGCTTCCGCCTTTAGCATTTCTTCCAACACTTTGTCCACCGCGTTCACATCGACGGGGCTCGCCATGGTCACAGGTCACTTGTGTGTAGCACGCAGGCTTTTAGTACACAGAAAGAGCGAGAGAGAGAGAGAGAGAGAGAGAGAGGGTTGTGAATAAATGGAGCAGTTTGTTCTGCAGTCTACTTACATTTATATACGCATGTACACATTTGCTGGGGGTGGCCACGCAAACCCAACAGACTCGACACTCGGTGTCAGAGGAGCGGTCGGCAGTCAGACACTCGGCACTTGATGGTCTTGCCAAAACAAAAACTCGCACCGTTTTGTCTATCCGAACGCAATGTTGCCAAACAGGCACTGTTCTGTATCACTGACGCGATGTCAGCCAACCAGAAATGTTGTGCAACCGACACTGTCAAGTCGTACCGATGCGGCGTTATCCCACCGTTACTGTTTTGTATCACTGACGCCATGCCATCCACCCGAGACCGTGGGTTTCACGGCTAAACAGGTCTTGGATGAGATTTCCTCACACGCTAGGGGACACTACTCTGATTCAGAAGAGGACGTGTCTGAAGAATCGGACGTGGTGGAGGAACACGAGGGTGACGGTTGTGGCGCAGGAGAAGAGGCTGAGGCTGAGGCTGAGGAAGAAGAAGGAGAAGAAGAAGAAGAAGAAGAAGAAGAAGAAGAAGAAGAAACTGAAGAAGAAGAAGAAGAACAAGAAGAACAGGTAGAAACATACATGTCCAAGAACAACACTATCAAATGGTCCTCTGTGGCATTTTACAAAGATCGCAGGATAATAGGGCAACGCGATGATGATGCCGATGTCGATGATGATGCCGATGCTGATGCTGATGATGATGATGATGATGACGACAATGTCAGAGATATAAGGCTAAGAAAGAGAAGAAGGAGGAGAAAAGGGGCAACAACAGCAACAGCAGAAGCAAACCCACCGGGACCCACCGCGTACGCGGTTGCCAATGCCCACGACATTGTGTCGACATTTCTCATGTTTCTCACTCCGGCGATAGACAAAATCGTGCTAGAAATGACAAATCTGGAGGGTTTCCGAAAGTACGGAGAAAACTGGAAAGACATGAGTAGAACCGACTTGCGCGCCTACATAGGGCTGCTAATCCTAGCAGGTGTCTACAGGTCCCGAGGCGAGGCCGCAGCCAGTCTATGGGACGCGGAGAGCGGTAGGGCAATTTTCCGTGCCACCATGCCTCTCAAAGTGTTTCACACTTACTCGAGAATGCTACGCTTTGACGATCGCGAGTCGAGACCCGAGAGACGCGCCACTGACAAACTGGCAGCCATAAGAGAGGTGTGGGATAAATGGCCCAGCGGCTTCCGTACCTCTACAACCCAGGGCCTGTCATAACGGTGGATGAGCAAATGGTTCCCTTCAGAGGTAGTAGTAGTAGTAGTAATAGCTGGCATACAATAAATGCTATTGTTTGCGTGTGTGTGAGTGAAAGAGTGAGTGAGTAAGTGAGTGAGTGATTTGACATCAATTATTGTGTTTGTTATTCTGATTCCTTTTTTTTCCCTTTGTCTCTTTCTCTCTCTCTCTCTCACACACACACACACACACACACACACACACACACACAATAGGTCGTTGTCCTTTCCGACAGTATATGCCAAACAAGCCGGCCAGGTATGGAATCAAGATATGGGTGGCGTGTGACTCAAAGTCAAGCTACGCCTGGAAAATGCAAGTCTACACCGGGAAGCCGACCGCCGGCGGTTCAGAGAAAAACCAGGGCATGAGGGTTGTGCTCGATGTCACAGAGGGGCTGACGGGTGGCCACAAAACTGTCACGTGTGACAACTTTTTTACCTCTTACGAGCTCGGACAGCGCCTCTTGGAGAGGGACGTCGCCATGGTCGGCACGGTCAGAAGAAACAAGCCCGAACTCCCGCTGGCGCTGCTCGCCTCCAAGAACAGACAAGTCTTGTCCTCAAAGTTTGCATTCACATCCACCACCACTTTGGTGTCCTACATGGCAAAGAAAAACAAGAACGTCATGCTCATGAGCACCTTGCACACAGAGGCTCCCGACGACGACGCCGCCGGCCGTCGCAAAGATGGGAAACCGGCCATCGTTCTAGACTACAACAGCAACAAAGGAGGTGTGGACAACTTGGATAAGGTGATTGGAACATATAGTTGTAGAAGAATGACCGCCCGCTGGCCCTTGGTCATCTTTCACAACATCATCGATGTTTCTTCGTACAATGCCTTTGTGTTGTGGCGAGAGATCAACCCTGGCTGGCTGCCGGGTAAACGAAACAAAAGGAGGCTGTTCCTGGAACAACTGGGAAAGGCGCTGGTGACTCCGCTCATCCAAAAAAGGGAGCGTTTGCCTCGCACGGCAGCGTCCGCCTCGGTCGTGAGAGCTGTTCAGAAAAATAGTGCTAAATGTCGTGATTGGCCTGAGGAGCAAGAGGACGAAGATAAGGAGGAGGACGAGGAGGAGGAGGAGGAGGCTGCAGAAGAAGAAGAAGAAGAAGAAGAACAACAACAAAAACGAAAAACCAAACAAAGAAAAGAGCAGCAGCAGCAGCAGCATCAGCAGCAGCCCATGACAATGACCACCACCACCACCACCACCTCATCAGCTGTCAGCCCACCTGGAACACACAACAAGAGAAAGAGGTGTCAGATATGCCCAGCAAAGAAGGACCGTAAAACACAGACTGTGTGCTCTGGTTGCAAGACATTTATATGCAAAGGATGTACACTGCCATACTGCCCGACCTGTGCGCATTTCAATTTAGGAGCTGACACAAGTGGTGGAGAGGCTAGAAGGAGACATGTCTGACTGACTGACTGACAGACTGTGACCCTCTGTCTTCCTTCTACAATCACACTAGATTTTACTGCTGCACTACTGTGTGTAGTCTCGAGAAGGCGCTATAATGATAAGACATCCATCCTGCCCCCCTGCCGCACTAGCGCTGTTGTCCTGGCGGGGTCACTGTGACTCTCTGCCTTCTACATTAGCGTTGTCTTGGGGGGTCACTGTGACCCTCTTGCCTTGTGCACTAGCGCTGTTGTCCTGGCGGGGTCACTGTGACCCTCTGCTTTCTGCACTAGCACTGTTGTCCTGGCAGGGTCACTGTGACCCTCTTGCCTTGTGCACTAGCACTGTTGTCCTGGCGGGGTCACTGTGACCCTCCGTCCTCTGCATTAGCGTTGTCTTGGGGGGGTCACTGTGACCCTCCGCCTTCTGCACTAGCGTTGTTGTCCTGGCGGGGTCACTGTGACCCTCCGTCCTCTGCATTAGCGTTGTCTTGGGGGGGGGGGGGTCACTGTGACCCTCTGCCTTGTGCAATCATATTGCATTTACTGCTGCAATACTGTGTATAGTCACTAGGCGGCGCTGTAACGATAAGACACCAGCCCTGTTCCTGCCGTTGTCCTGGGGGGGTCGCTGTAACCCTCTGTGAGGTGAAATGGAAAGACATCACGAGGGTTAAGTTTTGTGGTCCTAGCTTCAGAAATGTGGAAATGGAGTAAATGGAGCATTTGAGAGCTACTCTTGTCGGTTAGCGGTCGATTATTCAAAAACTGTAAATCCTACCGATAAAGTAGACACATTGGGAGAAAGAAGACGAGTGTGGCTACAACTCTGGAAAATATCACTGTTTTTGAGCCTAATTTGTGGCCAGGATCATCACGGAAAGAGAAAATTTCAGTGCAAATTTTTGAGTCTCACTCACTCTGTCAGTTGGCCTTCTCCACTCTGCTGCACGAACATTCCTCCATACACAATCATTGAAAACCCTGAATTTTTCCAAAATCACTCACCGTCATTCAAGGATCACAGTTCAAAAACTACACATCATAGGAAAAAACTTAAAAAACTCAGGACTTGTGCCTACATTTTAAAGCTGGAATGGTGTTTCTACGTGAACGTATGCCAGAGCAGGAGATGTTTGAAAAACATCGCAGATTTGCGACTTTTTTGACCTTGTCCCATTCATTCCTTATGGGAAATTTGTTGCAGTTTTTCGCGACTTACGCCTCAAAAAATTTGGACACCTATAGCTCTGCTATAGAGGTGTCCGTAGTGGGCTGGCGAGCACAGCCCACTAATAAAACAGCAACATAGTCAACAATAAGACACATTTGATAGAGCAGAGCCAAGTAAAGAGTTTAAGATCAACATTTACAAACAAACATAAGGTGCAGTTAATGCAGTAAGGGTGAGTAGGCTAGTTTAAAAAGATGTGTTTTAAGAGCAGTTTTGAATTTTGTAATGGAGTCCAGTAAGCGGATGTGAGATGGGGGGGAGTTCCAGAATTTGGATGCAGCATGGGAGAAAGCCCTGGCACCCATCATGCTGAGTTTGATGACTGGTGGTGCCAGTAAACCTGCTGATGAAGATCGCAGGGAGCGAGAGGGTGTGTAGGTTGGAAGCAGGCCTGTGAGGTTAGGAGGAGATATATTATGCAGAGCTTTAAATGTTGGTAGTAAAATTTTAAAGGTAATCCGTTGTGAAACAGGGAGCCAGTGTAGTTGAGTCAGCAGGGGAGTGACACGTTCAGTGGACTTGGAACGTGAAATAATCTGTGCTGCAGCGCTCTGGACCAGTTGTAGTCGGTTGATGAGTTTGTTGGGGATGCCTGCCAGGATTGCATTGCAGTAGTCAATGAGTGATGTGACCAGAGCGTTGACTAAGACTTCTGTGGAATGTTGCGTTGATGCAGGGCGTAGTCTGGAGATATTTCGAAGATGGAAAAAGGCAATCCGGGAGACATCGTTAATATGACTGGAGAAAGAGAGGGTACTGTCAAGAATAACACCAAGGCTCTTAACCTGTGTGGAGACAGGTATGGTGGCGTTAGCAATGGCGATTGAACAGACATTAGTTTTTGAGAGTGTGGTTTTAGTGCCAATGAGGAGTAACTCAGTTTTACTGCTGTTTAATTTGAGGCAGTTGTTTGTCATCCATAACTGAAGATCATGGAGACACGCAGTGAGGGTACTAGAGGGGAGAGTAGAAGAGGGCTTAGTGGACACATAGAGCTGAGTGTCATCAGCATAACAGTGAAAGTTGATGCCATAATGCCGAAAGATATTGCCAAGAGGTAGAATGTAAATGATAAACAGGAGTGGCCCCAACACTGAACCCTGTGGAACTCCGTGGTGAACAGTGGAGCTTTCTGACCAGCAATTTTGAATCTGTACATAATGTGTCCTGTCCGCAAGGTAGGAGGCAAACCACTGATACACGTGCCCCTCAATCCAATGCTAGCCAGACGATCCATGAGGAGCTGATGGGACACAGTATCAAAGGCTCCAGTGAGGTCCAGGAGGATGAGGATGGAGAGCAGACCGGAGTCAGCTGCACGGAGGAGGTCGTTGGTGATCTTAACCAGAGCTGTTTCAGTGCTATGTTTGGGGCGAAAACCAGATTGGAATTGTTCAAGGAGGTTATTGTTATCAAGGTAGGTTTGAATTGAGATGAGACCACTCTCTCAAGAATTTTGGAAATGAAGGGCAGATTGGAAATAGGTTGGTAGTTGTAGGTCAGCAGAGTCTAAGCCAGGTTTTTTCAGAGTTGGTCTGATTATGGCAACTTTCAGTGAAGGGGGAACAGTACCAGTGGAGAGAGAGGAGGTGATAATGGAGGTTACCAGTAAAATGATAGAATGCATGCTTTGACTAGGGTTGTGGGAATCCGATCCAGGTGGCATGTGGAGGTATTGGACTTCTTAATGAGCTCAGAGATGTGATTTTCAGTTGGTACACTGAAGTCACACAGAACAGTAGATGGGGACAGTTTCATGGTGCTTCGTGACGGCTAATCAGGCTGCATCATGTTAGCAGAGGCCAGCTGCTCATGAATTGTGCTGATTTTGAAGTTGAAGAACATCAAAAAGGCAGAGCAATGTTCATTGGAAAGGTTATTGTTCAAACCGGTTTCAGGTGGTGTGAGTAGCCATTTCACTGTAGAGGAGAGAGTTCTGGTATTCCCTTTGCCTATGTTGATGATATCTACATAATAGGAGGTTTTAGCTGTTGAGAAAGCATTTTTGTAATGAAGTATGTGATCAGAATACATTTGTTTCTGGACAACAACAAAGTGCTTCTACACGGTTGCACTGAATCCCGGTGGCGAGAGAATCGGCCCCGCTCTGCTGTTGCCATTTTGCAGAAACGTTACTGCTCCGTTTGTTGTGGTCCCACTCACTAAACAGTCCGCGCGCGCTAAGGTTCCGGTTACGTGTTTTTTTTGTTCCGGTCTTTCGGAAAGCATCAACGTTGTATTGTTAATGTGACGGGAACAGAAAGGGTTAATTAATAAGAGTGGATAGAACAGATAACACTGGACACAGCAGTTAACCACTTCTCCATCATCACACTAAGCTGACAGAACTGAGCAGTTTATTGACGACATCTTTCAGGGTTGCGTTAGATGAAGGATTTTATAGGTTTATTCATGTTGACTATCCCATAGGTGCGGCCACACGGCTGCTACTTATCTGAAAGTATTTGATATTTGAGTAGAAAAGAGGCAGAGGCCTTATGGATATGGAAATTCATCAAAACACTCGCATATACGTCAGCGTAGATGAGAGCCAATTGGGCCAAGTCCTGACGTCATGAAGGTGGGTCTAGGGTTGCACAGTACCTGGAGAGCAACTGCGCAACTGCTCTGCAGCAGCCTTGCTCCCGCGATAACTTAAGGTCATGTGACATCGGATGCGGAGCAGAAACCACTCCCATCCAGGTCATCATGGACACACCAGCATGCATCACGATTTAAGCAGCGCTGCTCAGCACTGCGTGATCTTGAACTCGCCTATTGTCACATCGATGAATTGCGCCCACCTCTAATTCTGTGTATTCTGGTAATGAAGTACTTGACATTAGTTGTGCATGTAGTCCAAGAAGTACTAGAAAGTAAGTCCAGCCGTGTAAGACTTCATTTAGTTCTCCAGAGGGGACAGTTGATTTCTCAAAAACTACACAAATAAAGTAAAATGAAATAAAAATTGAGCAACTTAACATACCAAAGTTGGGACATGGGCTAGAAAAGACCCAGAACGTTGTGGAATGCTCCATAAACACCTATTTGGAACATTCCACAGGTAAACGTGTTCATTGGTAAGAGGTGTCTTTATTGGTATGAAAGGGGCATCCTCAAAATTCTCAGATGTTCACACGAATGGATTCAACACTTTATGAAAACTGGGTAAATAGTCCTAACCGTTTAAGAAATGGTTTTTAAGGCACAATCAAAAAGAATTTCACCATCTGCAATCCAGAGACTGAGAGACTCCAGAGAAATCTCTGCAAAATACAGGCAAGGTTGAAAGCCAATGTTGAATGGCCACATTAAGTTTTTGGGAATGAAAAGGTGATGGACGACGGTGGAAAACATGCCCCTGTCCAAATGTTTTGCAAGCATCAAATTCAGAATGTGTATATTTGTGTATATTAACAAAAAAAATGTAAATTAATCAGTCTTAACATTAAATATATTGTCTTATATTGTAGTTTTTCAGTAGAATTGAAAATAATTTTCAATCATTGCCTTCTGTTTATATTTGCAGTTTAGACAGTGTCCAAGCTTTTCTGAAATACGGGTTTTTATTTATAAGGCAGTCATATTAATGCATTTAATGTACCTGTTGAAAACTGAAGTTAATATATGCTCACCAACAGTGTGAAACTGCCGTTAACACATAGCAACAATTTTACTTCAGCTTATTAGTGGTCATCACAATATACTTGGCGAAAGGAACTAATATGTTTCCACCTAGTCCTTTCCCTTCTAACGCCACCATGGTAATTGACTCTTCATACTGTAGTTGCAGTTTGCAACCATTACTTTTAAAGTTACATATTGCCATTACCTACTTTACCAGAGGCATCACTATGTCTGGTGGTTCAACAAATTACATTTTTCTCACCAGTGTCCAACTGAAATTTTCAAAATTTTACATTCAGCCACTCGAGAAAATAACACAAATAAATATAATTATTAATAGAATTAAAACTGCAAGCAGTGATGTACGGGCCCTCGCAGTCCGCGCGTGTCGGGCTGCGGCGTTGTCGGACTGCGCGCTCACCTGTTACAGGCATGTCATGACGGGAAGAAAACAAGCAGTGAACATCATGTCAATCGGATGATGTTTGTCTGACTTCCTGTGTCCGGTGGGTGGCGCTATGGATATGACACAGTATTGATGCACAGATCTATTCATGGCGACTCCCTCTAGATTCCTGAGAGATTTGGCTGAGATAGGAAATAGTATGAAGAAGTTATTAGGACTACGACAGGACAACGATTCATCTCTGCTCTCGGCGGACATTTGTTTCTCCATCGCACTGATCATTTTGCGGGACACTCTCTCGTGTCATGCCCGTTTGCTGATAACTCATTCCTGCATGTTTATCTCAGGCTCCTCGCTAGCCTTCTTCCTCCCTCCTGCAGGCAGCGTGGCCCTGTTGCTGTCCTCCTTGGACAGACGCTGAAGCTCAGTTTCTCTCAATTTCTTGGGGTCGACAGAGAAACGTCTAGCGGCTGCTTCTCCCGAGTTTTTCTCTGCATATTTTACGACAGAAAGTTTGAATTTCAAGTCGTACTTTTTATTTTTTTGCTGCACCAAAGCCATGGTGATCATCAGTGTGATACTGACTGACAGAAAGCAGCACAGTACGTGTACAAGGCGAAGAAGAAAAACGTGCAGTGTCTCCCTTGATTTGTAAAAAATAAATAAATTAGACTCAGCATTTGTTTGGAACCGGCGGCTATTTATCAAAATATACACCTGCACCCGGCGTTTAAAGGGGACCCTGCGGTTAATTGAAACCTGGCTATTATTTGGTAATATACGGTACATTTACACCCCGCTCTGTAAGCCAGGGCGGGAACGGCGGCAGCCATGCGCATCCGTGATTCATTTGCAGCCTGGACGCGGAGTGGTGTGTGTCTCCTCTCTGCTCTGACTGCAGGCTGGACCGCTGCGTGAGACTGACCGCCTGTGAGTGCTTTTGGACGGGGGAGGGACTCACGGCAGTATCTGCTGCTCGTTGAGCACAGCATAGACATATAAAGAGTCTTTATGTCTATGGAGCACAGTAACTGCAGAGTGATACGTGCTTTCAAGTCAGAGTCTCCAACACACACTCACCCGTGCTCTCTCTCTCTCACACAGACACACTCACCCTCGCTCTCTCTTTCACACACAGGAGAACGTCGAGTGGGTTTTAAATGTCGGCGCTGTTGTGTGTGAAAGATAGTTAGAGACGCCAAGACCCGCCTTACGTTGCTTCTGATTGGTTTATACTGCGTGGTGCCTTCCGTGGTTGGTTAGATTTAGGCACAAAGGACTGATGGATTGGTCTGGGATTGGTTATCTTGGTCAGTCAATCAGAGTTACTCGAACTACGGCAATCCGCGAGGACCGAAGTTTATTATCATAAAAAAAATAAATATAGAGTATTGAATGGGGAAATATAAGCGTGAGAAATGTCAAGTGTGGCGTGTGGTGTGAGAATGGGTCAAATTGCGTGACTGTCACACTCAAAGCGTGACGCTTGGCAGCTCTGGAATGGGGCCATGTATCGTGAGATCTTTTTGCCCCACTGTATAAGGGCTTGATGCTTGACAGCAAAGGGGAAAAATGGTGTCCGCCGTCACGCCCACCAGGTATGACACAGCTGAATGATTTCAATAACTTTTGTTCTTCAAGGCATGAAGATGATACTGAGTTAATGTGAAGACTGTGGTGTTTAAGCTCTAGGACAAGATAGTTTTCAAAGTAGGCATGAATTTGTCAAAAAACGCCGCCACACATCAAAATGGCTGACTTCCTGTTGGACTGAGAGTATGGCTCCAGATGGGTTTTTTGTGTGTCTGGTCATGATGAATGTGCGTACCAAATTTTGTCCTTCTATGTGCATGTAGGAGGCGGGGCATCACAATAGGGGGCGGTACAGAGCCCGCAGGTCACGACCACACCCCATGACAACACAGATCTTTTCAGGGCGACTCCCTCTACATTTCTGAGAGATTTGGCCGAGATAGGAAATTGTATGAAGAAGTTATGAGGACTCAATACTTTACGGTGAAGGATTTGAATTGACTGCTCCACTGCGGCCAGCAGGTATGACGTAGGAGAAAGATTTCCATAACTTTTCATCTTCAAGGTCAGAGGATGATACTGAGTGACTGTGAAACCCCTGGTGTTACATCTGGAGGAGGAGATCATTTTAGTACGAAGATTGGCAGTATTTCAAAATGGTGGCCAAAATAAAAATGGCCGACTGAATATTGATGCGGAGATGTATTCAGGGCAACAGCCTCTACACTTATGAGCAGTTTGGTGTAGATAGGAAATTGTATGTTGAAGTTATAAAGCCTTGATGCTTGATGGCGAGGGAAAAAAATGGTTTCCACCATCCCACCCACTAAAGTATGATGTAGCTGAAAGATTTGAATAACTTTTATTCTTCAAGGCATGAAGATGATAACTGAGTTAATGTGAAGATTGTGGTGTTTAAGCTCTAGGACAAGATAGTTTTCAAAGTAGGCATGAATTGGACAAAAATGCCGCCACACATCAAAATGGCTGACTTCCTGTTGGAGTGACGGTATTGGTCCAAGAGGGTTTTTTGTGCATCTGGTCATGAGGAATGTGCGTATTGAATTTCGTTCTTCTACTCACTTGTGGGAGGCGGTGATGAACATTAGGGGGCGCTACAGAGCCCACAGGTCATGACCACGCCCCCTGACAACACAGATCTTTTCAGGGCGACTCCCTCTGCATTCCTGAGAGATTTGGCCGAGATAGGAAATTGTATGAAGAAGTTACAAGGACTTGATGCTTCATGGCGAAGGATTTGAAATGACCACTCCACTGCGGCCAGCAGGTATGACGTAGGATAAAGATTTCCATAACTTTTCATCTTCAGGGTCAGAGGATGATACTGAGTAACTGTGAAGTCACTGGTGTTACGTCTGTAGGAGGAGATAATTTAAGTACGAAGATGGGCAATATTTCAAAATGGCGGCCAAAAGCAAAATGGCCCACTTAGTATTGATGCTGAGATTTATTCGGGGAGACAGCCTCTACACTTATGAGCAGGTTGGTGCGGATAGGAAATTGTATGTTGAAGTTATAAAGCCTTGATGCTTGACGGCGAGGGGAAAAAATGGTTTCCATCATCCCACCCATTAAAATATGTCGCAGCTGAAAGATTTCCATAACTTTTGTTCTTCAAGGCATGAAGATGATAATTGAGTTAATTTGAAGAATGTGGTGTTTAAGCTCTAGGACAAGATAGTTTTCAAAGTAGGCATGAATTTGGGAAAAATGCCGCCACACATCAAAATGGCTGACTTCCTGTTGGAGTGACAGTATGGGCCCCCCAGACTTTGTTGTGCGTCTGGTCATGAGGAAAAATTTCTTTCCTTCCAATTACAATAGGCCTTCCAATTAGAATAGGGACCTCGCAGGTCTACCTGCTCGGGCCCTAATAATAGAAATTGATTAGTGGTACAGATGAGAAAAAAGTACCAAAACAAAGTGAAAAGCAGGAATTTTAAAATGAATGTATACAATCCAGGCAATTCACGTCTTATTTATTTGCAGTTAGTTTAAACAAAAAGACATCAGAGAAAGACAAACTGGTTATACATGCATATACACTCAAACATGTTGAGTAATGTGCTTTGACATACATTATAATAGAATAGATTAGCAGGTCAGAAGTTGTAGTGTTTTATTGATGCTGCACATCGAATATGGTAACCAACAGCAGGAGAATTAAATCTCATGCGGGACACTGAGGGAGAGTTTTCACATGTGACATCAGCTTATAAGAGCTTCTGAGGAGAAAAGTATTCTAGCCTTAAAAGACCCTGCAGCCCTGTGGCAGCAGATATCTATCACTGAAAAACAACAATTACCCTACTTACGCACAGTATTAAGAGTATTAAGATGTGGTGAAAGTAACCTGTGCAGTTTTTGCTCAAAATGGAAAGTATCACAGACACAGTAGCTTTGCAGGCTGTATTAGAGGACTCAGACATCTTTCAAGATACAGCCAAATGTAGGTCCATAGTTATGGTTTCTAGTACATTAAGTAATGAATTAAAATAAAGACAGTTGGTTAAAGAATATCATTATCATCGAGTCTCTTGTTGATGGTTCAGTGGTCCCCTGTGGGCTGATAAAACCCTTTCAACACATACGCGAGATACGCTTAGAAATGCATGGTTGCGATAGACAATACACAGATATACAACATTTTGACCTAAAAGTGATTTTACATCACAGAAGATTAAAAATGTAACAATACATTCTTTCCGTCTGGGTTGAGGGCTTACATTTGGGGTAGGGTGATATATATTGACAACATGGTGCAGAATTTGACACATTATTGAGTGCAGACCAGAGGTATGACCAGATATTTGAGTCAACAGTATCGTTTTCAAAGTGATATCCAGTCATTCCCACGTATGTTTTTGGAATTTGATAAATACAAAACAAAATATTATTCATTATTTGTGATTAAATAGTTAAGAAGTCAAATGGCAAATGATTTAAATGGTTAATGTAAGGCTAGATAATAATATTAAAACGGGGCTCCCTTTCGGTGTTTGACGCTATTCCTATGACTACTACATGGAATCTTAAATGAGCCAGCAGAGCCACTGGGAGAATATATAAGGCATGTTAAGAGCAAGACACTGTCAGAGACTTAAGCAAAAACAAAATGCACTTTGAATTTGAATCTCCCATTGCTATCAATGTAACAGTGTACCTCAGTTCCATTTGTTCCAAGATGCAGTTTTCTAATGGTTTATGAGCATGATGATACATACTGTATATACTGTACATACTCGTACCACTACACACTTTAACATGAGTACATTTAAGTTAAAGTTTCTCACAATTTTAAGTCTGCTGGCACATCTTTGCTGTAAATGATTAAACAAACATTTGAAATTGACTTTTTTATGTAATTTACAGTGAACTTTCTACATTGACCAGCTAGTCTGGAATACCAACAGCATTATGAGCAGCTGAATGGGGAAAATTATTATGCTCAGCAAAACATTTTAATGAATAACACTAACTAACAACATGCAAAGTATAAATAGCTCTTATGGTTTTAATCAGTGAAACAAAAACAATTTACTTCCAGTTTCATTGAAGCTACATAAGCTAAGAATTCCCAAACTGTGGTTTACCTGTGACAAATGAAGAATTCTGTCATGAATGAAAGGAATTTGGTCTGAATGAACTCAGTCTTCGGTAAACTTGCATCCTAACCTAGTAAGTTGATCATCCAGAAAACACCAAATGAACAAGTTAATGTAAATTGAGAAGTTCTTTAAAGGTCCATTGTGTAGGATTTAGGCCCCGTCCAGACGACAACATTTTTTTTCAAAAACGCACACGCATCGCATCGTTTTGGCCGACTGTCCATACGGATCCTGAAAACGCACTTTTTTGAAAACGGGTCTCAGGGTGGAGAAATCCGAAAACGCAGCCCTCCCGTTCTCATGTGGACGGTGAATCCACATACTTTCCAAAACGATGACGCAATCGCCCCACCCCGCGACGTCCCATAACAACAACAACAACAATGGCGGCCTACATGCTCGTGTTCGTGCCGCAGAAGATATTGAGTCTTTCTTGCAACTTACTCGCCTTGTAGTTGAGTGTGAGTTGCAGCAGCCGTTCGCAGCCTCATTAACGGTCCACACAAACGATTCTGGTTTCCTTGTACTAGCCATTTTCATCTTCTTCTTGTTCGGTTCGGTTTCTCCGTCTACTGTCTTTTTGTTTACATCGCGCAAGCTTAATGTGTATGCTCTGTGTCTTCTTCTCCATTTTTGGTGAATGTCAAGCGCCACCTAGAGGCCTGGAATATGAACTACAGCGTTTTCAGTCGTTTTCAGTGGATCCGTGTGGACGCAAATATTCTTAAAATGATGACGAGCAAGACGGAGAAAAAAAAGATTGTTTTCGCCCGTGTGGACGGCCCCTTAGAAGCATCTGGTGGTGTGGACACTGGATCTGTAAACATCAGCCCCTTTCACACATGCTCTGTACTTCTGGATTTATCTGAAGTTTACCTGGAAGAGCTGTATGTGTGAACACAAATGTTTTTTGCCCCTTACTTTACCCTGCAAGCACCCTAGCCCTGAGTTTAGGTGAGCCACATTGTGTGAATAGAGCAGGCAACTGTCCGGAGTAAATTCAAAGCGAATGAGCGAGCGTGTTAACAACATGGTTTCATGTTAATATTTCAATCTGACACCTGCTGTGTCATGCATCTGTGAACAAGGAAATGTGGACAATATCCAGATCTGATTCTCTCAATATTGTCCAGCGTTGATAGGTGAAAGGGGCTATACATTGACATATTCTGTGGCCACAGATGCAATCTGAAAAACTGACATATCAACACCTTTAAGTTGATATGTTGAACATGTTGTGTATTTACACTGTCAGCAGACACAGAGCAAACTTTATTAATTTGGAGTCTTGCTGACTGTTCTCAGATAGAACCAAATGTAGACTACCTGCTCAGCACCAAGCAGCAGACAGAGTTGGCAATTAATTCATTTTTAAGTTAATCAGCCAGTCTTTGGCTGCTTAATTTAAAAGGACAATATGTACTGGGCTGGCTGGATAAAATAGTAAATAATAGTTTTGGATGTGTAAATAATTACCTGCTAACATGTTTGCCATAACAATTTTCAATCGTTTTAATAAAGCCATTGTTCAGCCAAAAAAAACCCTGTTTTAATTCCTTTAAGGGTCATTGTAACAAACAATGAAAATAGTAATAATAATAATTGTGCAATACCATGCACCATTACATTGTGTAATAGTGATCTTTTTTTGAGATGATTATTGTGCCATAAAAATATCAAACCATTGCAACCCCAGTTACTTGTGCTTCAAGGAATAATGGCACTAAGAACTGTTAGGCAGTTTGTTCCTATTCAAATATGACAAATCTAAAAATGACCAAAATGGCGCTCATACATAAAACAGTACAAATCTACAGGCAGCTTGACAAAAGTTCTTCCAAGATCTTGCTGTATATGCCAGCAACCAAAGCATGTTCCTGAATATGCTATATATTTAAAAAGTACATCAATAATGTTCTGCATTTATATGTATTTGTGCAAAAAAAGGCCTTTCTGAGCTTTACACATGAATTGTAGGAGGGAGGATCTCCTTGTGTTTTCTATCACAGCAGTAAGATATCTGGAGGAAGTTCTTCTGAGGACCATTTAGTCGGATTAATAGAGGCTGTCTTTGATACAAAAGCTGCATTCAGGTCCAGAGGATGAGGTGGCAGACAGCAACTTACTTCTTGAAAATAAGACACACATTAGGTTAGACACTTTTCTCTCAGAATGATGATCTCATAAATAAGGAAATTCCCAGAGTCAAATGAAGCTAATGGCTTGTTCCTTTCAAATGCATCTAATAAATAATGTTTTGGTATCATAAATCCTGTGAGTATTATCTAACTACTTATTGGATTTCTGTTAATAGCTAAACCAGCAAGGTCTGGCTTCTGTAAAATGTAACGTCATTACATGGGAACAGTGTTGGATAGAGGCACCCATCCAGTGTTGAGGGTTAAAGGATTCTGATGTGAACACGTCAAAGTTCATGTTATTCCTGCAAATATTCCCAAACAACATTTTGCTAGACCCCTAGCCGTTTAACAGCAGTTTGCGTTAGAGACGGGCCGTGAGCGGGGCTGTGGTGGACTCTGATTGGCTGATGATGGGGAGGTGCAGTTGTCCCGGTTATGGTTGTCCCATGCTGCAAGCCTTTTGCCTTGCTCCTCCTTCATAAAAAGCTCCACCATGAGGATCTTCTCCTTGTGCATCTGGAGGCTGATGTCTTTAGGGATGTCTGGGATCAGCCAGTCTACAAAGTCACTCATAAGCATCACTGCGTTCTGTACATGGCAGAGAGAACAAAAGGCAGATTAGTACACCTCAGACACAGACATCTACTTGTCCTCTAGATTTTTTGCCTCGTAAACTACATAAAAAAGTTTAGAAAATGGCCCTTTCACATGGGACAAAAAACCCACTCACACCCACTAATATATGGCTTTTGTCTTTAGTGTCAAAGGGTATAATTGGCACTGCTATGACATGTGTTGAAGTTAAGGTCGCTGGCTTCTTAAAACTTTTCCATTCATCCAAAAGCTTTGCACAATTGAGGGAGGTAATTTCTGCCTCCTGAGGAGATCTGCATCCAGGAGGATCAATTACAAAACAAGCATTATGAATATGGTTCAAAGGTTTATATATGCCAGGGACAAAAAAAATGTATGCGGGTCCAAGAGCACCATTTTTAATGCAACTGAGACAAGTAGTGAAGGACTAATCAAAGTAAGCAGATGGAAGCTTTATTTAAATGTAATAGTAGCACTTGTCTTGATTGAATAGTAATTAAAAATACTGCGGGATACAGACTTAGAAGAAGGAGAATCTTTATTATCATAGCATATAATATAATGTTCAACAGGACGACACTGGTACTCTCCATTTAACCCATCACCATGAGGGAACTGGACAGCCGAACAGCACCCAGGGATCAACTCCAAATTAAAGCTAGTGCCTTGGTCGAGGGCACTATCTGGAAAATTAACCCTGTGTACAATGGCTGTCCACCAAAATATATGTTACAGAGGTGAGGTACATGCCTATTAAGAAGTATGTAAAGGCAGTGTGTGTGCTTGTTGATTGTTCCAAACCTGAAAGACAATGACAAAGGCAAGGCGAGCAGCCAGAATGGCCCAGAACTCCTTAGAGAGTTCATATGGTGTAGTGGACCATGGAGGCTCCCTGTAGTCCTTGTATCTGCAGAGAGAAATTTGATTTATTTGTAAAAAAATATTTTAAAAAGATTTCATCTATGGTTTTACTGTTTGACAGACCTCCCTTTTGTGTTATACTCCCCATAAAAATCATCAATATGATGTTAATAAATTGCTAAAAATATATGATGACATTGTATTAAGAGTACCTACTCTTATGTAAAAGCATTACAGCTTAATCAGAGATGATAGAATGATGTTTAGGGAGGTTTTGGCATGAAAATGATCAATTTTGAATATCTATTACCTGAACTTGCTCCCTTGCCCAAAAATGGACAAATGACATAATCTGGTAGAAAACATTAAAAACTAAAATTTTCAAGTGTTGAGTTTAGAATGAGAGCCATTTTACCTAAATTATATGATTGTATACTGTAAATCACAAGGAATTAAAAAATGCAGTTTTCATGGGTTTCAATTGGCCAAAAGTGTCCACGATAGAGCCATAAGGTACAATTGGAGATATACAGTATAATATTGACATATTTAAAGAGCAGGTTTTGAAAATTAAAAAATCAGACAAAAATCCAGACCCTTGGGAAATATCATTCCATATGCATTAACACAGCTAAAATGGTCGACAAAAAGGAAGTGAGGTAGACACAAATGGCAAGCATAGAGTCCAGAGGGATATATTAATCAGTATCCCAACACATCAGAAGACTTAAACTCCCAAATCAAGTGCACCCGGCTGAACCAGCGATGAAACCTTACCTGCATACGTCTACCTCGTAGCCCAGGTGCATTGGCTGTAGAGGAGCTGTGCCTGGCTGGAAGTCACTGACGTTGAAGTAAGACAGAGTGTGATTGACAAAACCGTGCATGGTGCCATCAGGGCTGTACATGTACTGGTAGACCAGCCGTGGGATGAAGTCAGAGGTGAAGGAGATGACAAAGGCCTGGGGGACAGACAAGTGCTCATCTACTTACTGTCTTCATGAAATCAAATGACCATGTTAAAGGTGTACTTCAATTAAGACCGAATAATGAAGAAATGTAATGAAGACCTTTTAGTTTGTTTGAGTCAAGTCTTGATGAAGTGTGTTTTGATGAGTTAACAAGGCAGTTAAGCTTGTCTTAGTTCAGTAAAAGAGAGAAACTTGAATACTGATTTAGTTTAGAAGAATACAGGGCTATCAGATGATTGCTTCCTAATATACAAAGTGGTATTATTAAGACAGGACAGCCTGGGGCTAGCTGAGAAGCATACTAACTGCAGTAGACTAAGACACAATACATCAACACTGCTGTTTCTTCACACTATGTTAATAATGTTCACATTTTGATTTTTTTTTTTAAATCTCACATACTGCCCCTTTAAATATTCCTCTGTCATTAAATACCCAGCTATGTGTTTGTCTTGCATTCTTCTGAATGGCCCTGGCATATTTTGGAAGGACAGCTGAACAAGATTAAAGGTTGTGAAATTTTACTTGTTTGTTATGTGTCATGTTTAGGGCCCGAGCAGGGAACCTGCGAGGTCCCTATTGTAATCGTAATGATTATTAGGGCCCGAGCAGGGAACCTGCAAGGACCCTATTGTTTTTCAAATGATTATTAGGGCCCGAGCAGGGAACCTGCGAGGTCCCTATTGTAATTGTAATGATTATTCTGATTTTTCTTATTCTTTTTTTTTTCCTTTGTCCAAAATGATCGCATTTTTCACTGCCTGAACATACCCCAAAACTCACCAAACTTGGAATATAAGTCACACCTGGCGAAAAATTTTATAATCTATTGTCGTCCTGAATTTCCACCACTAGGTGGCGCTGTTATTAAGGAAAGCGCGTTTTGGCTAATAACTCCCATATACTTTGTCGCACGTTCAAAAACCTTACATCCACGCGTTCACTGGATTGTGTTGAATCTGGTGGTATAGGCCACGCCCATTTGCGCCTACCGTTTTTTTTCGCTACGTCGCAAAATGTCGAAAACCTACTTTTTCGAACTCCTCCCAGGCGATTTCACCGATTTGCACGAAACTTGGCACACAGCATCTCTGGACCCTCCTGACAAAAAGTTATTAAAGGATTCTAATTAAAATAAATAATTTTGAAGTTATTAAATAACAAATTCCTGCAGATTTGGCTCAAAACAGGAAGTGTTGGATATTTCCACAGTAGTCAGATCAAATGACATGAAACTCAGGATACTACTTCCCCATGAGCCCCTGAGGCCCTGTGCAAAATTTTAGGCGATGACCACAAGGTGGCGCTCTTTAAATTGATGTATTTTATATCTCCACAACGGTGCATCGGAATAAGACGAAACTTGGTACATTTATTGTCAGTGCCCTCCTGAGGACATCTGACAAAGGGTTTACCGATCCGCCACTAGGTGGCGCTCTGGCGTCACTTTAATTGTATAATTGGCCCTGTGCCCACACCATAACACTTATGGAAATGAAATTCATAGAGGTGCTATAGAATGGCCCCTGTGACTCACTCACCGAAAATGACCACCAGGTGGCGCTATTTTCTATGCAAAAGCGTTTTTGGCTCATAACTCCCACTTAATATGTTGCATATTATTAAACCTCATCCCTATGTGTTCCCTGCATTCAGCTGAATTGTTTGGTGTAGGCCACGCCCACTTTCGCGCTAACTTTCCATTTGCAAAATCGCGACAAATGAAAAACCTACTTTTTCGAACTCCTCATAGGTAATTTGAGTGATTTGCACCAAACTTTGCGTGAAGCATCTGTGGACCCTCCTGACAAAAAGTTATCAAAAGAATTTTGATAGGCCTTAAAATGCCTGAAATATAAAATGACAAATTCCTGCATATTGTGTTGAAAACAGTCAATCTTGCATATTTTTACAAAATACTATCCGATTATCACATAAATGTTCATAATTGTGTGGTATCAGCCTATTGATGGTCTGTGTAAAATTTGGTGCAAATCGGCCCATAGATGGCGCTCTGGTCGCAGTCTAATCATTTTGAATGGAAAGTAAATGGGGAAATCTTCAAGTCCTCTTCAAAACTCATCGACCTTCAACCTCTCCTTATCCCTCATACTTTGAGCTAGACACACCATTCTAACTTTTAAAGAGTCAGAAGACCTCAAACTATTGGGCATGTATTCAGTTTTTAAAGCACACGTTAGCCACACCTGGCCTGCTATCATCATCAACAGCGTCAGTACAGAGTTTTGTCCAGTGTTAGTTTTGTAGAAGCGTGTGCCTTTTAGAGATGCTTCATTAGATCAGAGTTGCTTACAATGGACGTGGACAAATGAGATTAAAACAGTGTCTGTACTTCCACTTTGAAAACATCAACTTTCCCTCCGGACTCGCCATTGCCACAGTTCCCTTCTGCTAGTTTGAGTGTGTGAGGCTGCTGTGTGCGTGTGTGGCTTGTGTGTAAACCGAACATTGCCACTGATTGGCTTAAGAATTCTCACTCAATGTTAGGGAGCCAATCATCATCACTCATGCGGTTGTCTCGCTCCTCCCTCCTCCCTCACCGGAGGAAAAAAAATTTCAGACCATCGACTCAGTCTTTGTCCGGGGAATTATGCAGCAGTTCACACAATTTTTCTGACTTCAGCGTACATTATTCACACCGACAATAGCAGGCCACCGAATTATAAAGCAACAACTTCGTCAGCGGAAGGTGTGGCTTGAGCAAGCCCCGACGGCAGCATGCATCGACGGCAGCAGGCCCCGACGCGCGTGGACTGCGAGGGCCCGTTCAACGCTGCTTGCAGCTTTAATTAGGGCCCGAGCAGGGAACCTGCAAGGACCCTATTGTTTTTGAAATGATTTTTATTAGGGCCCGAGCAGGGAACCTGCGAGGTCCCTATTGTAATCGTAATGATTATTAGGGCCCGAGCAGGGAACCTGCGAGGTCCCTATTGTAATCGTAATGATTATTCTTCTTCTTCTTCTTCTTCTTCTTTTTTTTTTCCTTTGTCCAAAATGATCGCATTTTTCACTGCCTGAACATACCCCAAAACTCACCAAACTTGGAATATAAGTCACACCTGGCGAAAAATTTTATAATCTATTGTCGTCCTGAATTTCCACCACTAGGTGGCGCTGTTATTAAGGAAAGCGCGTTTTGGCTAATAACTCCCATAAACTTTGTCGCACATTCAAAAACCTTACATCGACGCGTTCAGTGGATTGTGCTGAATCTCGTGGTATAGGCCACGCCCATTTCCGCCTACCGTTTTTTTTCGCTACGTCGCAAAATGTCGAAAACCTACTTTTTCGAACTCCTCCCAGGCGATTTCACCGATTTGCACGAAACTTGGCACACAGCATCTGTGGACCCTCCTGACAAAAAGTTATTAAAGGAATTTTGATAGACCACACAATACTCAAGTTATTAAATAACAACTTCCTGCAGATTTGGTTACAAACAGGAAGTGTTGCATATCTCCACATTGGTGTGGTCTAATGACATGAAACTCAGGATACTACTTCCCCATGAGCCCCTGAGTCCCTGTGCAAAATTTTAGGCGATGACCACAAGGTGGCGCTCTTTAAATTGATGTATTTTATATCTCCACAACGGTGCATCGGAATAAGACGAAACTTGGTACATTTATTGTCAGTGCCCTCCTGAGGACATCTGACAAAGGGTTTACCGATCCGCCACTAGGTGGCGCTCTGGCGTCACTTTAATTGTATAATTGGCCCTGTGCCCACACCATAACACTTATGGAAATGAAATTCATAGAGGTGCTATAGAATGGCCCCTGTGACTCACTCACCGAAAATGACCACCAGGTGGCGCTATTTTCTATGCAAAAGCGTTTTTGGCTCATAACTCCCACTTAATATGTTGCATATTATTAAACCTCATCCCTATGTGTTCCCTGCATTCAGCTGAATTGTTTGGTGTAGGCCACGCCCACTTTCGCGCTAACTTTCCATTTGCAAAATCGCGACAAATGAAAAACCTACTTTTTCGAACTCCTCATAGGTAATTTGAGTGATTTGCACCAAACTTTGCGTGAAGCATCTGTGGACCCTCCTGACAAAAAGTTATCAAAAGAATTTTGATAGGCCTTAAAATGCCTGAAATATAAAATGACAAATTCCTGCATATTGTGTTGAAAACAGTCAATCTTGCATATTTTTACAAAATACTATCCGATTATCACATAAATGTTCATAATTGTGTGGTATCACCTATTGATGGTCTGTGTAAAATTTGGTGCAAATCGGCCCATAGATGGCGCTCTGGTCGCAGTCTAATCATTTTGAATGGAAAGTAAATGGGGAAATCTTCAAGTCCTCTTCAAAACTCATCGACCTTCAACCTCTCCTTATCCCTCATACTTTGAGCTAGACACACCATTCTAACTTTTAAAGAGTCAGAAGACCTCAAACTATTGGGCATGTATTCAGTTTTTAAAGCACACGTTAGCCACACCTGGCCTGCTATCATCATCAACAGCGTCAGTACAGAGTTTTGTCCAGTGTTAGTTTTGTAGAAGCGTGTGCCTTTTAGAGATGCTTCATTAGATCAGAGTTGCTTACAATGGACGTGGACAAATGAGATTAAAACAGTGTCTGTACTTCCACTTTGAAAACATCAACTTTCCCTCCGGACTCGCCATTGCCACAGTTCCCTTCTGCTAGTTTGAGTGTGTGAGGCTGCTGTGTGCGTGTGTGGCTTGTGTGTAAACCGAACATTGCCACTGATTGGCTTAAGAATTCTCACTCAATGTTAGGGAGCCAATCATCATCACTCATGCGGTTGTCTCGCTCCTCCCTCCTCCCTCACCGGAGGAAAAAAAATTTCAGACCATCGACTCAGTCTTTGTCCGGGGAATTATGCAGCAGTTCACACAATTTTTCTGACTTCAGCGTACATTATTCACACCGACAATAGCAGGCCACCGAATTATAAAGCAACAACTTCGTCAGCGGAAGGTGTTGCTTGAGCAAGCCCCGACGGCAGCATGCATCGACGGCAGCAGGCCCCGACGCGCGTGGACTGCGAGGGCCCGTTCAACGCTGCTTGCAGCTTTAATTAGGGCCCGAGCAGGGAACCTGCAAGGTCCCTATTGTAATTGAAATGTTTTTTATTATTATTATTTTTCTTCTCACAAAAGGATCGCATTTTTCACTGCCTGAACATACCCAAAAACTCACCAAACTTGGAATATAAGTCATACCTGGCGAAAAATTTTATAATCTATTGTCGTCCTGAATTTCCACCACTAGGTGGCGCTGTTATTAAGGAAAGCGCGTTTTAGCTAATAACTCCCATAAACTTTGTCGCACATTTAAAAACCTTACATCGACGCGTTCAGTGGATTGTGCTGAATCTCGTGGTATAGGCCACGCCCATTTCCGCCTACCGTTTTTTTTCGCTACGTCGCAAAATGTCGAAAACCTACTTTTTCGAACTCCTCCCAGGGGATTTCACCGATTTGCACGAAACTTGGCACACAGCATCTCTGGACCCTCTTGACAAAAAGTTATTAAAGGATTCTAATTAAAATAAATAATTTTGAAGTTATTAAATAACAAATTCCTGCAGATTTGGCTCAAAACAGGAAGTGTTGGATATTTCCACAGTAGTCAGATAAAATGACATGAAACTCAGGATACTACTTCCCCATGAGCCCCTGAGGCCCTGTGCAAAATTTTAGGCGATGACCACAAGGTGGCGCTCTTTTAATTGATGTATTTTATATCTCCACAACGGTGCATCGGAATAAGACGAAACTTGGTACATTTATTGTCAGTGCCTTCCTGAGGACATCTGACAAAGGGTTTACCGATCCACCACTAGGTGGCGCTCTGGCGTCACTTTAATTGTATAATTGGCCCTGTGCCCACACCATAACACTTATGGAAATGAAATTCATAGAGGTGCTATAGAATGGCCCCTGTGACTCACTCACCGAAAATGACCACCAGGTGGCGCTATTTTCAACGCAAAGACTTTTTCACTCATAACTCCCACTTAATATGTTGCACATTATTAATCTTCATATCTATGTATTCCCTGAATTCAGCTGAATTGTTTGGTGTAGGCCACGCC